>NC_090192.1:32125498-32247998 GCF_024679245.1 Pseudorasbora parva | reverse complement strand
TATGAAGGATGCAATACTACTCTATAGGTACTCAAGATTGACATGAGATTGACTGAAACTGAGTGTTTCACCCCCCCTTTAAGTTTCCTCAAATGCATTTGTAATTTCACAAACTTGTCTTCGAATCATTATGGATGCTATCCATGGATGTCAAAGGTTCTTCAGGAACCCATGTAGACAGAGATGTTTAAATAGTGTCTTATTTCTTCTGCTGCAAAAGATTAATTAATAAATGTCAATCAGTTAAAACTTTAATTTAATGGATCAATTTCATCAACTATGATTCAGTTCGTTCACATTATCACTTAAAGGGATAGTTCACCTCAAAATGAAAATGTTGTCATCATTTACTACTTTACAACCCTCATTTTGTTCCAAACCTGTATGAGTTTCTTTCTTCAGTTGTCAAACAGTTGACGGTAGGCATTGGCTTAAAATACTGTCTGCTTACCAACGTTCTTTAAAATATCTTCCATGTAACATTTCCATTGGGGTTTCATTTCATTTTCATATATTTTTCCCTTTTGTTACATAGTAACTAAACTGTGGAAAACATTCCTCCTTGTACTATATTTTACCTCTTATGGCTTGGTTTCACATGAGACAATATGAGCTCAAGGACAACGGCGCCATATCAGGAAGCGTATGTAATAGTATATTTTTTGTTTGTTTCTAAAAAGGAAGAAAGAAGATAAGGAGGATACAAAAATAGAGGCAATGTGATTCATACTCTCTTGATTACATATATTTGTCATATTATTATGTATGATTTCAATGGATTTTTGGCTGAAAAAGCGTTGTAGTTATGTTTAGCCTTTAAAAATATAAAAATGAGATTTGGCATTGAGAAAGGGGATAATATGATATCCACAAAATATTTCCCCACAGAATATGAGGAACTATATTAGCACACTATATTAAAGGCTTTCTTTAAAAGGCTTGTCTAATGCATGAGAACAAGGTTCCTCTCCATAAAATCTAAACCTCTGGATAAAATGGGTTTCCACATAATTTTTTATGTGTGATACTCATATTTGTCAAATTTGATCACATTCTCGAAACCGCCAAAACCGTAAGCACCTCATTCTGAGGAGAGGGGCAATGAGCATTTGAACAGCTTTGTAATCATAATCATTTGGGATTTCTCAAAACTGCTGTCCAGTTACCACAGGTACATGCTTTAATGCAAAAAAAACTTATTGGTGCTGCAGTGAACCTGACATTTTTTACTTCATCGAGTCAGATCCATAGAACGAGCAGCATATCATATAAACACACTACACTCACAGAGACCCATATAAACAAACACATCCTCATTGATTGTGGATCTCTTAAATGAGCGATGATTTGTTTGTAGAGATATTTTCAGAAGGGAGAACCACATCAGTAGTAAAGTACTTAAAGCCTTTCAGAGAAAACCTCTCTTCTGTAACCTAGCAAACGCTCACCTGTAGTTAAAGATTTATAATTTATCAGCTTCTGTATCAAAACAACTATAGAGTGAAGGGTCACGAAAAGCCATAAAAGTCTTATTACAACATGATGTAACTGTCTATGATAATGGGATTATGCTCCTCTGGAAGTTGAAATTATCAATGCAAGATCATTCTTGCATTTTGAAACTTTTTTGAAAGTACCCGTGGATCACTATTAATTCCAGAATGCATTGTGAAAAATCTCAAGTTTACCATTGTCTGCATCTGTCAAGGTCAACCATTCAACCCTGGTATTGTAAGAAAATATTAAGTAACTACATGTACTTCCTTTAGGGTTAGGATTAGGGTTTGGTTTGGTTTAGTTATCTAATTATGTATAATTTATTGTTATTACTATAGTAACTGCATAACAATGATACTGTAAAAAATGTGTTACCAATTTAAAAATAAAAATATTTATACTGTATAGAAATATAAGTTTACCAAAAAACAGCATTTGGTCCCAAGCTATCAAATAATTTTAAGTTCTGTTACCCGTTATATTTAATATTATTTTTTATATTTATTTTATGTTATCATTAGAAAATAGCAAAAGTGAATAAACATTTTGTTTTTGGATGATGAAGCCGTCATTCACTGACCGTTTTAAAGCTGTTCCAAGCATTTTTGTGCTGTATTTGTGGAAATATATTTATGGGTTATACGCATTTTTAATCATTTCTATGGACGTTAAAATGTCCCTATAATGCTATTTTAAAGGCTCCTGGTTTTGTTTTGTAGGTCTCCAATATACAGGTTTACATGCATCAATGGTCACATTTTTCCCCCCATAAAATTTACATTGCACATCACCACATTATTCAATGATTCTCAAACAACTCGCTGGATGAATCAGACTCTCTAATTCTGACTCTGCTCTGATTGGTCAGATGGCCCAGTCTGTTGGGATTGGTCTACCACTTACAGCCGGAAGCTAAACTCCATTGCCATAACTGTACTTCAACTCCAGAGGCTCCTCAGTCCTCAGCGATTGTCATCATTACTGTCTTTACACACACTGTAAAGACAGTAATGATGACGTTGATTTTGTCATATCAATCTGAGCTGGATGATAAAACATTGGAAGAACTGTATTAACTGTATCAATAACGTGCATATGTAAAAGCAAAGCACTAATGTGAATGACTACGGTAACGTTACAGTTTGTAAAACAACCCTTGCTTTATCCTTTATCTTTACTCAAAGTATAAGATAATCTGCATTAGACACAGTTTTAGGTACTAGTAGCCCACAGCTGCTTAGCGGAAGTATTTCAATAAGACAGTAGTAACGTGAGTTAGTTGGTTAGCCAGAGACCTACACAGTATAAAACACAAAACTACATATTTTGAGCACCCAGTACATCAGTAATTATTCATTACTTACAGGTTGTGATTCTGAGGAGCAATCTGGTCCAAATAAAGTGTGTACTGACCCCTCCTTCTATAGTAGGCTACACGTTTTGTGAATCCCATGTTAAACTCTGAGATTTGAGAAGCAATCATCAGTAACATGACATGTTTGTGGACGTGTCAAATTGTTCGCGGGCGGACAACTTAAAACATAGGCGGGCGAAAATGTATTTTCTAGTGACATGAATCATATAGGTAGTTCTTTCTTTTCAGAGACAATAACTTATCAAGCACTTTCGACTTTACAGCTTTGCAGAATGCTTATATTCACAAACAGCTATATTAGCTACACACTGCATTAAAGGGAATAATCACTTTAACTGTTTTTCTAAAACACAGTAACACCATTCTGCCATAAAAAGATATAGATTTAGATAAGACATAGATTTTACTGATTCAATGATGATAAATGCAATGAAATAGAAAATGTGGGAAAGAAAGGCTCCAGTCAGAATTGCAAAGGCAATCACAAAGACACCATGCTCCCACATAAATCCCCAATAGGGCAAAGACAAGTAATTATAAGGTGACAGAAAACCAATCATTCCTACCTTCTCCAGTTCTCACGCACAGTGTGAATTTGCACACCTAAGCAGACAGTTGATGAATCAGCTTCATCATAGCAGGCAATCATGTTCCACAACATAAACCCTCTCATATTGTTTGCCAGGAAGAAAAGATTCATGGCTTTTGAAATATACTGCAATTCAATTCCAATAACAACACAAAACAATGCAAAGGCAAAATGCATAGTTTGACCCATTTTTTTTTACAGGGAAAGAATCAATGCACATTAGCAAAGGAAGTAAGTTTGTAAAACTCAATGATGTCATGCGGTAAAAGGAAATGTACAGAGCGTTTCTCATTTCTGCTCTCTGCACTGAGTCTGAAAGCAAATAAACATGTTTGGCACAGAGCTGATCTCCTCATCCTCTCAGTAGGGGGCAGTTATGGGAGTAATCAAAGCTAAACACAGAAGGAACAGTAGAAAGTGGAAAGATAAGACAAGTAAATGAGGTGCACTCATTCCATCTGTTTTAATTGACTGGTTTTAACCCATATGAGGGCAAGCTGCCTCTGTCATTAACACAGTGACCCGGTGAGAGGACAAGAGCATAGTAAAATTCCATGCTGCTCAATCATTCTGCATCGCAGACTCAATGAAAAAAAACGCATTCGGCAGCCGGCAAACAAAAAAGGTTCATTTCACATTGATTGAAGTTGTTGTTCAAATGACGGAGGTTTTAAGGTTTTCTTCTGTTCTCTTTCCTTTCACAAGAGGAACTCAGAGGCCATGATTGACTGGCACAATGGCACAGCGCCCGGCCAGCGGGAGGATGAGCGCAGCGCTCAGGAGAGGTCAGAGTGTGTGCTGGCTTACATCCCTGTCGTCTACTACAGTGCTCTGTTGTGTATCGGAGTGCCAGGTATGAGATGTGCATTTTAATAAGGGGTCGTTTCATTGAGAAATGAATTGAGAATGCATTTCAAGTTAATTAAGGTCAAAATCAAGATGCGATTTTTTTATTGAATTTAAAGAAAGTATGATGGAATCAATAATCTGAAAACAAACTAACCATCTCCATTGACTTTCTATTGCGGGAAGCGGCCTCCGTGTTATTTATGACTTATAACAAAAAAACTAACAATGTCTAAAAGCTGATATGTGACAATGTTTTACAGAAAACAAGCTAAAAAAAACAGAACCAAAAACCCAGAGGTGTTTATAAGCTGCTGACACAAAAAACGAGCGTTTAAAGACCTAAAAGTGTATACATGCAATAAATACATGCTATATTACACTGAGAACTGCGCCCACTGGAGTAAAAGTAATCAGTGAAAGGAAATATAACATATAAAACTGACATTTGGATATTTGTCAAAATAAGACATACTGAGTGTCAGGATCCCAAAATTAACCCATTCTTCCTGCTGAAGCTTCACTTCTCATTGCCTGTATCCACCTTTGTCTCTTTAAACGCTTGTTTTTTTGGGGTCGACGGCTTATAAAAACGTATTTGTGTTTTTTAGCTTGTTTGCTGCACACCTTATCAGCTTTTTTTATCACACATATCAGCTTTTGGACATTGTTATATTTTTTGTAATAAGTCAGAAATAACAATGAGGCAGCCTCATGCAATACAAAGCCAATGGAGAGTGTTGTTGGACCCTGGCGTTTAAAAAAAGAAGAAGTATTAAGACATGTTATACTGTGCCCCATAAACACAACCAAGCCTAAAAAAACACCACAGAACCACCCCTTTGAAGCCATTGGCGTCTCAGAAAAACATCAACAACTGCTTTTGGCAGAATATTGGAAGTTGTGCGTAAATCACAGTGAAATGCGGGTGATGCTCCAGAGTGGTGTCTTCGAAAATCTGGTAATAAATATAATACCACAGTGAAGCATGGAGGAAGAGGTGTCATTGTGTGGGGAGCCTTGTTAGCTGCTTCATCACTGTGAAAAGTCATTTAATGCTGTGGAGCACAGGAGATTATTGCAGACTGGGTTGCTTCCCACAGCTTAAAAGTTATCTAAAGAGGATTTATCAGATGCTATTTTTCAACAAGACAATGCTCCTGTCCAAATTGCAAAGACAACCAAGTATCTTGAGTCCATCAGACTGATGTTTTTGTCCTGGCCAGAGTCCAGATTTGAACCCTATAGTTAATATTTGGTCTCACATTAAACTCAAACTAACTGGGGGACATTTTTCAACTACAAATCCATTTGAAGCCATTAACATTGACATTGAGTGGAACAACACTGACTCTTCCTGTAAAAAAGCTGTCTGCAAGTTTACCCACACAGGTTAAACATTTAAAGAAAAATAGGTTGTGGGGAAAGGAAGGCGGGGGGAGTCACTTTATCTAGTATTTGTTGCTAGTATTCAGTATTTGTTGCTAATTTCATGCCCAGAGATTTGTAATTTAAAATGCTTAAGACGATTAAAAGGCCATTACATATTTAGAAGTTTCTGGCTTGGCCTATTTTTTATATATAGCCTATATATTCTTCACCTTGTCGTTTGATGGACGAAATATACGGTAGATTCATTCAGTGAAACACACATCAGACCAGACAAGAAATCATTAAGCATCCACAAATTACTACACCAATCCCAAAACAGACTGACAGCATGCTTAATGACAAGAAAAGTGATCAATCAATCAATAACGATTAATTACCAACTCATTTGAAAGCTACCCATAAACTGCTAAACCAGATCAGGGTCACAGACAGATGCTTGATATTCACAACTGCTGATTTGATCAGTTTGAAACAACATTAAGGTCAATCATTTTATTTGATTCAGTTGCATCAAGTTAAATTCTCCATATGTTTTTTTTTAATCTGATTGAGTTTTACTAATGGAGATGTTTTTCTATAAATAGTTTCAATGTATAAAGCCTTAAAATATACTTATCTCCTGTCTTGTCAACAGGCAAAAGCAGCACACATTTACTGTAGTTTAATCTCTTCTTTCTGGGAAATCAGGGCAAAGGTTTTAGGGGGCCGCCATGTTCTGTAAATATGACCCCTAATCTTTTACTTCCCATCAATCCTGCTGTGTCTACTCCCTTCATGCCCTTGATTTCTATCTCCGTCTTCTGTTTCTCCCTTCTCTGGCCTCATTCCCTCACTGTTGTTTGCCTTGTCCATCCTTGTCTACCTCAATTCTTGTTTCTAATTCCAGTTGTCACCTTTTCCCAGTGAACATCCTGACATTGGTGGCTCTTTACCGGCTGGCTGTTCGTACCCAGAAGGCCCTCTACGTGTATCTTCTTGCTCTAACCGGCTCGGACATCCTCAGCCAGTTGTTCATCATCTTCGTGGGCTTCCTGCTCGAAACGGCCGTGTTTCACAGAGACGTCCCTGTGCTTTTGCTGCGCTCGGTCAGTATGATGGAGTTTTCCGCCAACCACGCATCCATATGGGCCACCGTACCCCTCACGGTCGACCGTTACGTTGCTTTGTGCCACCCACTACTCCACCGACAGATCAGCTACCCGGCTCGGGCCCGGCGGATCATCGCGGTGGTATTTACTTTGGCACTGGCGTCCGGCGTGCCATTCTTCTGGTGGTCGGACATGTGGAGGGTCAGCCGCGCGCCCAACAGCTTGGATACCGCCCTGATTTGGACCCACGTGACTATTATTTACTTTCTTCCATGCTGCATCTTCCTCGTGCTAAACTCCTTGATCATTCTAAGGCTCCGGAAGAGACAGCGACATCAGATGTGCAAAGACGAGAGTGGGAAACAACTGGCACTGCCAGGCAAGCTGGGTAAAACCACAGCTATGCTCCTAGCAGTGACTTCTGTGTTTGCTATACTGTGGGCACCTCGTACTGGAGTGGTGCTCTACCATCTTTATGTGTCATCGGTGCACAACGATTGGCGGGTGCATCTAGCATACGATTTATCCAACATGTTTGCCATGCTAAACACTGCTGTGAATTTCTTTCTATACTGTTTTGTCAGCAAACCCTTTAGAGCAGCAGTGAGGGATGTCCTGTTGTTCAGAGGGGCACCGTTGCACCCACGTCGGCCCCTTCATCACCAGCGCAATGCTGCCAATGCCTCCACCTCCTCTATTTCCAGCACCAAACGTTCCCAGCGAGAGATAACCCCTCTCTCTCCCAAAAGGGCAGACATCAAGATGTAGTCTTGCTTAAAGGGTTAGTTCCCCCAAATATGAATATTCTGTCAGTAATTGCTCACACTCATGTCATTCCAAATCTGTAAGACTTTCGTTCACCTTCGGGACACATGAAGATATTTTTGATGAAATCTATGAGCTTTCTGTCCCTTTATAGAGAGCTACACAACTAACACTTTGACGCTTCAAAAAGGTCATGAAGAGATTGTAAAACTAATCTATATGAAATGAGCGGTTTAGTCCAAATTCCCCAAGTTGCTTTATATGATGAAAAGATTTAATTTAGGCTTTTATTCACCTATAAACACTGATCAGCGAACATAAACAGAAGCTCGACCGAACCTTCTTAATGTGCGAGAACAAACCTCTTACATGCTGAGTAACACGAGAATGAACCTCATTGGCTCTTGCAGAATCTCAGACTTGTTGTGTAACACAAGAATGAACCTCATTGGTTCTTGCAGAATCTCAGACTTGTTGTGTAACACAAGAATGAACCTCATTGGTTCTTGCAGAATCTCAGACTTGCTGTGTAACACAAGAACGAACCTCATTGGCTCTTACAGAATCTCAGACTTGCTGTGTAACACAAGAACGAACCTCATTGGCTCTTACAGAATCTCAGACTTGCTGTGTAACACAAGAACGAACCTCATTGGCTCTTACAGAATCTCAGACTTGCTGTGTAACACAAGAACGAACCTCATTGGCTCTTACAGAATCTCAGACTTGCTGTGTAACACAAGAATGAACCTCATTGGTTCTTGCAGAATCTCAGACTTGCTGTGTAACACGAGAATGAACCGCATTGGCTCTTACAGAATCTCAAACTTGCTGCGTAACATGAGAATGAACCTCATTGGTTCTTGCATGTCAAACAAACATGCTTGAGCTTCCGTTTTCTACAACTGATGTGTGAGTTGATGAATGTTTATATGTTAATAAAAGCCTAAATTAAATCTGTTCGTCATATAAAGCCCCTTAATCTCTTTATGAACTTTTTGAAGCGTCAAAGTGGTAGTTGCATGTCAATGGAGGGACATAAAGCTCTCAGATTTCATAAAAAATATCTTAATTTGCTTTCTGAAGATGAACAAAAGTATTATGGGTTTGAAATGACATGATCACCGGTAAGTAATTAATGAAAGAAGTTTAATTTTGGGGTGAACTAGCCCTTTAAAGGCATAGTTCACTGTTAAAAACAAAAATTCAGTCATCATTTACTCACACTTATGTTTAGGACTTTTTTGTCCATTCATTTTGACAATAAAAAACCCACTTAAACATTTTTTGGAATATCTCCATATTCCGAAGATGAAAGAAAGTCAGTTTACTTGAGTAAATGATTTACAGAATTTACATTTTTGGGTGAAGTATCCCTTTAAGTTTCAACAAAAGCATTGTCTTGTCTTCTTATAATTAACTTGAAAAGAGTCAAAACTCAGAATTGTGACTTTTGTGGATTTGAAAGGATAAAGGTCGGTCACATAAGTGCAAAAAAAAAAGAAGGTTAATTGTCTATTGTCAGTAGTGTAGAGTAGAGATGTATGAAGCTCAGCTCAAACCAAGTCATTTTCAGCACAGCAAATCTGCAAGTGAAATCCATGGGTAACTTTTTCACCCTTAAGCGTAAATCTTGCGAATTCGACTTGATTTCAGCCGTGAAATTTTGCAGAGCAGCAATATCTGACCGCACCTTTAGTGTGTTACATTGCGTGATTGCCATCACCAAAGGGAATAAAAATAATGACTTCCCGAATAACAACATATCCAGATAAACAGTTAGCATCCATTCACGCTAATGTGCACCACGGGTACTTTTCAACACTTATCTGTTCTCTGGTTAGTGACCCAAGAGATCACAGTTTACTGAATTAAACAGAATCCCAATAATGTTGAAAGGTTTGCTGAACATCATGGGCATCTTCCAATCAAGGCATAACCATTCCAGAATAGAGTGTATTTTGCACTGATCTGCATCTGTTTTATTTATTGTCCTGTCCTCTGCAGGGACAAGAAAACGTACAGTATTTATGAAACAAAGATATTTGGCTCATCAAATGAGTAGTGTCTTATTTTATTTTCCATAAATGGTTAAGGAATAGATCGAAATATGAATATTCTGTAATCTTTTACACACATTTGAGTTGTGTTACCAAACTGTATGACTTACTTTCTTCTGTGAAACTCAGGTAGGAGGAAAGCTCTTTTAATTAAACAGAAAACCGAAAGACAGCATAAAAGTATCATAAAAATGTGTCATATGGCTTATGCTGTTTAATACAGGTTTTCTAAAAACTAGCTTTGTGTGAGAAAAAGGATGAAATTTCATTCATTATATGAAAATTCATTATATTATGTATACAAATTTCAAAAGACATACTTTTTGTGGAATGTCATACGGGTTTGAAACAACACAAGGATGAGTAAATTATATCAGTTTTTTTATATTTTCTGGGTAAACTATTCCATTTAAATGTTGTATTTTGATATCGCAAAAATATGTCATATATTTAGTGTTTTTATAAATGTTGCTCATATTGTAGATGAATGAAGTTCTTTGGACACTTACAGGATTTTCTTTTATTCTCGCTCATCTCATTCCATACTAAGCATTTTTAGATTTGAAGACATCTTAAAAGTTCAATTCAATCAAGACATCATACACTCCATTTGAGAAACAAATGTGATTAGCATTTCATTTCCTCATCAAACACAAGGCAGCGCACTTAAGGTTACATAGTGTACTGATCGAGACCTTTCTTTGCATGACTAAGTTAAACCCGTTCAGAGCGCCGTCCAGTGAAGCAGAGCAAGATGGTTGACCTTTTTAACCCCGCTGTGGAAAGTGCAGTTGCTGGCTTGGCTGTGCATTGAGTGCATGGCGACTCGATAAGGTTTTAAAAGGGGCTTCGACGTGAGAACACAACGAGTGAAGACACCACTGTACAAACAGACGGCCGGTCCGAGGAGCTCAAGGTCATCCATGCGGCAAAAGCTAAAATTTCAGTTTGTTAGAATTTAACAAAATCTCCAGGGACGTTCTGGGGCCAATTAAATGACTGTGATTTGTTATCTGATCAGATATTGTGCAGCACTTGCCAGTGTGTACTTAAAGAGAACAAATTCAAATGAATTGAGAAAGACAAGCTCAATCTAAAAGCGAAGTAAAATGTGATACAATGACCATTTGAGCCTTGATGTACACATATGCGAACTGTAAATAAAATGTATTTACTTCTCAGAGAGAGTTTAATTTGAATAAATCTGATGGAATTAAGAGTGCATGAATCAATTTAATCAGTCCTTGACTTAAAGGAATAGTTCACCCAAAAATAAAAATGACCCGATGATTTACTCATCCTCAAGCCATCCTAGTTGTATGATATTCTTCTTTCAGACTAATACAATTAGGAGTCAATGGGTTTGTGTAAGAAACATATCCAGAATCCATCCATCCGTGTTAAATATGGATATGTTTTATACTTTTATAATGGATGGATGCACTTTTTTGGCCTTTAAATGTTGGGCTGCTATTATAAAGCTTGGAAGAGCCAGGACATTTTGTAATATAACTCTGGATTCGTCTAAAATAAAAATGTCGTATACACCTAGGATGGCATGAGGCTTGAGAGTAAATCATGGTTACATTTTTGGGTGAACTATCCCTTTAACAAATGATCACACTGCTCAAACTAAATGTGTTTTGATTGTCTTTTTAAGACTAATGATTTAATGAAGCATAATTTTGGCTAAAAGGTTCATTAAAAGCTTTGATTTAACTAGTCTGGTAAATTACAGAAGAAAGTTTGTGACTTTTCGGTCTGGAAAACAAACTCACTTGTTTTCTGGAGCTTGGGTTATGAACTCTTGTCCTTTTAGTGCACTGGTGTTTCTCAGCACCCAGTGTTGCATCTCTCTCTCTCTCTCTCTCTCTCTCTCTCTCTCTCTCTCTCTCTCTCTCTCTCTCTCTCTCTCTCTCTCTCTCTCTCTCTCTCTCTCTCTCTCTCTCTCTCTCTCTCTCTCTCTCTCTCTCTCTCTCTCTCTCTCTCTCTCTCTCTCTCTCTCTCTCTCTCTCTCTCTCAATCGTGAGAAGGAGCCTCTGGCCCTGCAGATGTTATCAGATGTTGTCTCTTTGAAAAAAGTCTCCCGCTGCATCACAAACACAGATGCCTGAGAAGAAAGCACATCTGTCGTTAAAGCCTTGATATGAGCAGACGGCTGACAGCACAAAAAAGAGTCTGAAAATTTGGAAGACAATAAATAACCTGCTCTGTTTGTCATTCTTAGATTACATTTTAATGTAAGATTGTTTCTTTTGATTAATGTGCACTAAACCATGTACAATAAGAATTGCTTGTTTTCAAATCAGTTGTAATGTTTTTGTTGGTGATGCCACATGTGTTTCTGTATAATGTGGCATGACAATAAATATCCCCAAAAAATGGCATGTGGCACTGCATGATTCTTTCCCTTAAAGGAGCTGCTTTGTTGTTCATGTTTTTATCGTGACACACAAGCTTTCCTTTGGTTGTGTAACTTAATGTGCACTGATGAACTGGTGTTGTATTTTGATCATATCGATCGGAAAATAAATGAATATGAGGATCTATGTATGTGTCTTGAGTCCTTTAAAAAAAAGCACATAGGCCTACCCGAACGGTCCTATTTCCAGCCTTTAAAATCAGTTGTGATACATGCTAAGGTTTCTTTCACTTTATTAATCTTTTTTTGTTTTGTTTTTCAAACTAGGAAAGAAAACACAGTGTGCGATAACTATATCCTGTTATGTGAGCAGAACACCTCCAGGAAAAGAAACAATGAGTCTGCTCTCTACCCCGAGTAGACTATATCATAAAAATATCTGGTCATCTGGTTATAGTCTTTGACAATAGCACAGAGGCCGATTATGGTGTAAATCTGAGATCGTATAATCAGCTGTCTTCAGTTAAATAAATACAAGACTGTACAAAGAAGTGTGAAAGAGGATGCCCTTGAGCAAGGCTTTTGACCCCAGAATGCTCGAATTATCTCCTGTCGCTGCTGGAATAAACAGAATGAGAACTGCACAAGGAAAATAGGCTATATTGCACAGAGAATATGGCAAATATTAGGAATCTGAAGAAAATGTGAGTAGTGTTCCCTCGTGAACAGTCAAACAAGCAGGAGATAATGGATAGGTAAAGATGTCCTAATGATTTGCCACTAGGTGGCAATGTGCACAAGCATTTAAAAATATAATTCCCACCGGATTAAGTTTAGAACCTGTTACTTTTCTTCGTGTAAATGTAGAATGTAGATAACATTAATATATATATTTGTAATATCAATATAGATATTACAGAGAATTAAGAAAAACAGTGTGTTGAACATATATTTTTGAGAGATATTTTAAACGGGCAAGGGTAGAATCGATCTGTGTCTTCATTTCGCAACCATTCTTTTTAAAGTTCAGATTGTCCCTTCATCTGTGTTCAGGCCCAGAAGAAACCAAGAAAAAAGAAACAAAGCCATTGTTGGATTTACTACCTGAGTAGGCTGGTGCTGGGGTAGATAGAGCAAAACTATGCAGCTTTAAGGCCTCAAATTACCAGTCTGATCCTAAAGTTAGTAACGGCTCTTGTAATGTGCTGTGCAGGCAGGCGGATGGATGGATGGATGGATGGATGGATGGATGGATAGATAGATAGATAGATAGATAGATAGATAGATAGATAGATAGATAGATAGATAGATAGATAGATAGATAGATAGATAGATAGATAGATAGATAGATAGATCACGGTGCTTCACCTTTTCCACATTTTATGTTACATCCTTATTCCAAAATGGATTAAAATCACTATTTTCCTCAAAGTTCTGCAAAGACAGCACGAAGGAAGTTTGTTTGAAATATTTGCAAATGTATTAAAAAATCGCATGCCGTTAATCTCCACCATAACGTGCTCACTGTGATACTTTCCCCCCTCAGTTTTTCCAGGAGGTATAGTGAAAACAGGCGCGTTCCCGTCTTCCCGACTGTGAGTGCTGGCGAGTTCGAGAGGGACGCGCAAGCTTCAGTGTGCGCGCGCAAGTGAAACTGAGCGTTTGAGTCATATCATTGGCGGCTGAAAGCTATCAAAACTCGCCAAGTGTTTGCCCTCGACTATCCTTGAAGCTTTTTGAAGGTTTGTTTGCCTGGAATACAAAGGGAACATTGTTTTTTCCCCAAGTTTTATACCGTACCTCTGCCACATTTTGGCGTCGCGATGTCTTATTTATTTATTTCATGCACTTGCATGAACATGTAGATTGTGCTCAGATACCGAAGAGAGTCAGAGAAACGACATAGTATCAACGTCTGACTGCAAAAGGTGAGTTTATTTTATTATTGTCCTGTGCATGGGTAGGCTATGTGATATCGTAAACAGATTTCCACTTTTACAATATTGGGTTGTGTGATTTATGTAATCATGTTATTTATTGTGGCTTATGGATAATCGGTTATGTTTTTGGGCGTGCATAAGTTTCATTGAGTCTACGGGAATATTGTTCTGGTTTGTTTTTAAATGTGTTGGTGAAAATATCACGATTGTTTTGGGGGTTGTTGCAAATGTTTTCCTACGATGTTGAGGATGCTAATCATCTCAAATTCTGTTTGATTTCTCAAATAATCCCGTTATGCCTATTTTAAGCAATGAAGAGAATCTTTGTTCACCTGCTCAGGTGAGGCGCCCTGTCTGTCAGCCACGATGCCTGACTGTGCTGCGCTCTGATTGGTGCGTTGTAACTGATTTAATGATGTGATTGGCTCAAACGGCTGTATGTCAAAAAAAAAAAAAAAAAAAAAAAAACGTTTTAAATTAGCAGCAAGCAAAATGCATAACCTTTTTTTTCTGAAAAAGTCCATGTTAAATCATTATTTTATGTTTCTTGGCATATTGTGGATCAGTTATACTAGTTTCTTCATATTATTTAGACACTTTATTATAAATAGCTATATGACATCGTCCTGATATTTTTTTCGTAAATATTTCAAAAGTACACCACAAAGACCTTGTCTTGTTTAGCCTATATTTTAATTTGTACACTGCATAAATATACAAATGTGGAAATAATCAAAATGCTTATGTTGTGCCATGTTGTGCTACTACATAAAATGAACAATTAAAAAGCAATTATAATACAATGATACATTATAACATGCTAATTAGTCTTCTTGTAGTATCTTTGCTCATTGTGGCATTTTTATCTTTGTCTTAACACAGCAGAATTGTTTAATCTTTATATGTGAATTAACTGTTTATATTATTTTGAGGTTAAAGAGCTACAAGTGAAGATATAAATACTCATCCTCAATGGCGTGCTGATTTAAAAGACTTAAATGTATGAATGAATGTTTAATTGGCACATCATTAACATTTATGGTTGAATATGTGAAACGTAACACACTTTGATCAACAACTTTAATCCAGTGCTGGAACTTCAATTCAGTTACCTTTTATGCCTGTGCTAATGTTGTAGAGAAAACTAGAGTTTTTCCAGGGCAAGAATCAAATACATACACATATATATATATGTACTTACACTTTATCAATCTGATATGAAAATGACTTTTAGTTAAGCACAAACTGTACTGTAGCAGTTCCTGTAGTGATATCAAGTGTAGTGTGACAGACACAACCTGTTTAAATAATAATGTAACGTAGGTGGGTGTTTTTAAATACAGATTTTACTATAAAATGACTATTAGGGAATTGCAAATTAAAGTTAATATGTAAGATTTTTTGATTAAAATCTCCAAAAACCACTAGAACCATGTTATATATTTTGTTGACTTGTGTACTTTATCCAAAATGTTTCCAAGAATGTTTAAATCCAGAGAAATAAGCCATTTTAACCAGGACATGGACCCGTGTTACCCTCAATTTCTGTTTTATTTTGTAGAAAACATGGAAAGTGGAAATACCAAAGACGATTTAATATATTATGTGATGTAGACAGGTAAAACAACTGTTTGGACACATACAATAATTAAAGCTCTGCAAAATCATCAAGTTACACCCTTGATTTTAATAAGTGATCTCTACCGGTGAAAAAAATGACATATTGTGGCTTTAAGCTATAAACAAAATATTAAGATTCATGTGTTTTGGGTACTGAATATTATTGCCACGGTAGCTCTGATCATTTCAACAAAACATTTAAGGTCCCATTTCATTCTAATTCATCTTGAATTAAGCTGTTAAATAATACAAGAGATCCTTGAAATGTGACATGCAGAAATACATTTACAAATAAACAAACTTAGCAGCTCTATAAAAAAAAAACTGATATTATGAATTTCACAGGTGGACAACATGTCACCACATATGATCACATTTATTTCCCACGTGTAAAGTATGTGTTCCACATGTGCCAATGTGTTTGAGGTTTTGAAAGTGGAACTAAGAAAATCAATGGCTGAATCCGAAATCGCCTTTCCTATGTTAGTCATAATTCATAAGGAGTGAATGAAAACGAGGATTTCGTAAGTGCACTTGAACATGTCTACTATTTCGGACACCACTACAAATGGCTGTCCCTTCAAATAGTGCCCTATTTGAGGGTATATGGGGGTGATTTCGGATTCAGCCAATATTCTTTCAAATACATTAATGATTAACAGACAGATCTAGATGAGCTCCAGGTGTGGAAATTCCTGCTCTTAATGATTAATCTCTGCTCTCACACTAGATCAGCTGTGTCCAATCCTGCTCCTGGAGGACCACTGTCCTGCAGATTTGAGCTTAAACCCCTAGTTAAACACACCTGAACCAGCTAACCAAGGTCTTACTTAGCACACTAAACTTCCAGGCAGGTGTGTTGAGCTAAACTCTAAGGACAGTGGCCCTCCAGGACCGAGCTTTGACACCCCTGCACTATTTTAATCAGACTTAGTTCAGGCTCTTTTTTGGCCATGTCAGATTCAAAATGAACAGAGGACCTTTAGAATGATGTGGAGATTTGCATCAGTCTGTTCATATGCCATCAAGTGAATGATCATCATATGCCATTAAAGATATGAATTCACAACAATGTATTTTTTAAAGAAAACATTGGATAAACATAAGAACACAAGACTTTTAAGCATATTGATGTCCGGCCATACGGTTCAGTCTACTATAAGATCAACCCAACATTTTTGTCTTTTTTTTTTTTTTTTTACAAATAGGCAGAAATATTCTTTAAACAACAGTGATGCTTATGAGTGAGAGCATAGAATTGTAACAAAATGCACAAATCTGTAACTAGAAAATACACCAGTTTATATACAGTATCATTTAAAAGTTTAAAGTCAGTATGATTTATTTAAAAAGTATGCACTACAAGCACCTGTATCAAAAATACAGTAAAAAATGTAATATTGTGACATTATTACAATTACAGTTTTCCATTGTATTATATTTTAAAATGCAATGTATACCTGTGATGGAAAAGCTGATTTTTTTCAGTATCATTAATCCAGACTTCAGAAATCATTCTAGTATGCTGATTTGCTTCTTAATAATAATAAATATTTCTCCTTATTATCAATGTTTATAACAGTTGTGCTGCTTAATATTTTTGTGTACTAAACATTGATCTTTTTTTACAGGATTGTTTGATGTATATAGAACATTCAAAATAGCAGCATTCATTTGAAATGGAAACTTTTGAAACATAGTCTTTATTGCCCTTGCTGAGTAATTTCTTTTTTTTTTTTAAATCTTACTGAGTAAATTTGAATGGTAGTGTAACTTAAATCATCATTTAAGTTATATAATCCTATATTTATCGCAATGTGTGATGTAATTTTGAATGCTCAAAGTCTAGTGAGACCACGCCTTTAGAGATCCAACCTGATGGCAAGGGCTGGCCGCACATTTAGAGTAACATGAACCTGTGAGTGACGTTTAAATGGCTGTGATGTGATCTTATTATGATTTTGACGTTGTCACTCCCACCCTCCATGTGTAAGGGGAGGATTTTGAGTCAAAGTCACTCGCTGTCTTCAGTAACTCTTAATTGCTGCGTGCTCATTCTTCCTTTTCTCTCTTGTCTGATCTTAGGTGCTGGAAACCATGGATCACCTCACTTCCAAACCCCAATGTTTTCATTTTCTTCTCTTCATTGCTCTATGTATTCTTCCTGGATCACAGGCACAGATTCTGGCCCCCAAAGGCTGTGGAGATAATGTGGACTCGTTGTATTTCAATCTGTGTGACCTGAATGCTGTCTGGGGTATTGTGGTGGAGGCATTCGCAGCCGCTGGTTTGGTGGCCACCCTGATCCTTCTGATCGTGCTGCTAGCCAGCCTTCCCTTCATCACTGACAGGAAGTGGCGCAGCTCGTTGGGGATTCACGCCATGTTCCTGATCTTTACGTTTGGACTGTTCGCCCTCACGTTCGCATTTATCGTCGGGAGGAACTTCTCCACGTGCGCGTCACGCCGTTTTCTGTTCGGTGTGTTGTTTGCCGGGTGCTTCTCGTGCCTTCTGATGCAAGCCGTGAGGTTGAACATACTAGCCAGGAGGAACTCGGGGCCCAGAGGTTGGGTTTGGTGCTTGGGCGCTCTTGGACTCTGGCTGGTGGAAGTTGTCATCAACACAGAATGGCTTGTTATTACAATTGTACGATCCCCAAATAACATTAACGGAACCGTTGCTCCTGCCTTTGCTATTCCCTGTAACATTGACAACAAGGATTTTGTCATGGCCCTCATATACGTTCTAAATCTACTATTGGCGGTTGTGGTGGCATCTTTACCCATATTGGCAGGGAAGCACAAGCGTTGGCGCAAAGATGGAGCCCTCATCCTGGTCACAGGACTGATTTCGGTGGGCATCTGGGTTGCGTGGATTGTCATGTACCTATACGGGAACTTGAAGTATGGTGGGCCGACATGGGATGACCCCACACTGGCTATAGCACTGGTGTCAAATGCATGGGTGTTTCTGCTGCTCCAAACTATGCCGGCGGTGTGTAGCCTGAGTGAGGCAGATGAAGAGGCAGCTGTTGAGGAAGACCTGTACCCCAGCAGAGGATACGAGACCATTCTGAAGGAGCAAAGCTCACAGAGTATATATATGGAGAATAAGGCCTTCTCTATGGATGAGCCCAACACAGGTAAATGCAAGCTTTTGAGTTTTTATTTTGTATTCTTCTTAACTTTATGATCTTTGCTTTAAAGTTAATAAACTTTACAAGCTAGTTTTTATTAGGGATCCATAATATTTCTGTAGTGATATCATTATATCAGATAATATCAGCGTGTTTTTATCAGCATTGGTCTGATTAGGCTGATATTGGAACCATATAACAGAAAGGCTTTTGTTGCTAGATATAACTAGCCTGACAAGCCAGACCCACATCAAGATGTTTGGTCTGGAAACTCACCATTGACAGGGCTCAATCTGAGGGGCGGGATAAACGGTTGTCTTTCAAACTCCCTCTGAACACGATAGGATAGCGCTACACCAACCAGAGCAACGAAAGGGGAAGCAGAGCTCGCTGACTGATTAAACATTCGCCGTATCCGGTCGGCTATACTACGAACACATCTTCCCTTTTTAAGAATGACTTCAGTGCCGTTCTTTTCTCAGAGAAAAGCTTAACTCCAAGTCTTCCAGAGTCGCTGTCAAAGCTGATTCGAAAGATCGCCGCCGTTTGCCAGTTTCTGTGTTTACTAGAAGCACGCAAACGCAACACGGCCGTCGTCATTATGGCCCCGCCCGCCGACTCTATACACGATGTGATTGGGCCATCCAGATTTTGAGGAACACAGCTTAGGTATTGAGAGTTCCTAGACGACACTTGCGGGCAAATTAAATTTGCTGCCGCTAGGGTGCGTCTAGTTTTCTAGGCTAAGATATAACATTTTCTACTGTAAATCTATTTAATTTATTTATTGAGGGTTTTTAAACGGGTGAAATATTAGGTATTTTTCAATCTTTTTTTGTTTTTCTTTATAATATTTTTGGCTATCTGCATCTGCTAAAATGTGTATACTACCGTTCCAAATTTTGGGGTTCAAGCCAAGGAATACAGTTAAATAAAAACACTTTTTTTTACTCTTAATACATTTTAATAATGTAATTTTATTCATTTGATGGCAAAACTGTATTTTCAGCATCATTACTCCAGTCTTCAGTGTCAAATGATTCTTCAGAAATCCTTTTAATATGCTGTTATATATAATGTTTTTATTTGTGATCAGGTTCTTTAATGTTTCCAATACACTGTGGAAAAAAAAATGTCTCCAATTGAAAGTTTCCAATGACTGATCACATATAATTTTTTTCGTTGGCCGAATTGAAATTCTGTAAATTAATGCAATTTTAATACGACGAAAAATTTAGATGTGATCAGTCACTAGAGCATTTTCAATTGGAGACCTCTTTTTTTTACAGTGTAGAAATATGCATTTGACAGATGCAATCCTTAGAACTCGAGGGTGTTATATTATCTTTACATGTCTGTGCAGCTTTTAAATTCATTAGCAGTATTCAGATAGTAAATGCAACTATCTCATCAGCGTGGAATTACTGTAGTTGGCCTTTAAGAAAAAAAACTGACAATAGCAGACAGTTTACACCCACTACAGTGCCTCTTGTGGAAACGCTAGTATAATTGTTGCATTATGGGTTATGTTCTGACAAATTTCAGAACAGAACAAATGTCTGAAATCAGGCCTTTACAGCTAAAAGTGTCTGTGTTCACGTTTCACATAATATCGTAGGACATTTTAGAATTGGACCTGAAAATCCTTCCGTTGATCATTCCAAGTATTTTAAAGAAAGCGTTCTCAATTCCCAACATTATTAGTAACAATTATTATTGTTTATGGATCCAACTCTGTGTCTACACTGTGTTAGGTGTAGACACAGTGTAAAACTTCTTTGACTCTGTGTAATGCCATGTAACGTTACATCTCTACTTTGTGCTGATTCAAAGGCTCCATGCAGTGTTTACAAATTAAACTAAAACTGACAATTATATAATTCAGAAACACAATATGTCTGTGTGTGTTAACACAAAGAGGACAGTGAACGTGTGACTTTGAGAGAGGACAAAGCTGCAGAACATGCTGGAAACCGGACTGAATTTCACAATAACTGCTGCTTACACCACTGAATTTGATATGCTGATGTTTGAATCCACTCTCTAATATCTGATGGCACCGCACTGAACATGCTGTTCATCCATCTTCTCTTCCTCTTTCTCCTCCCCTCTGCCCCTGTCTTCTCACTCTCGGTCTGTTTCTCTGTTTTTGCACCTGCATGTTTCCTCTGGTCAAATATGCAAACATCTTTGTTGCCTTTTGATGTCCATGAATTTGAACCCAGGTAGCTAAGAGTTTCCATGCGTTTCTGCGTTCAAAGCTGTGTCAAACCCTTCTATTGTAAATCAACAATATCAACTCTGCTTACTCAACCATTAACGGATTCACAGAACAGTTTCATATATTGAATTATCTCAATGACGTACCAAACATTTCCTTATGTTCGTCAATATTTGCATATCATCTGTGGTTTTGTGATGAAAAAGGAATGCTTCTGTTTGTATTGAACAGGGAGGGTTGGGAAGTTCAGGAATTGTATCTCACTAGTAAATGAATACACAGAGCAAAATAGAAGACCTCTCCCACCCCTAGCATGAGTCAATATCACACAGCTCCTATCTAGAGACCCTGAAGCATGTGTTTGCATTAGCATGTCTCCACGGAGACTGAGGCGTGGCAACAATATCATCAGTATTTCACAGAGCAAGAGGACATTTCTGCCCCACTGCATCAGTGCAACCTTATCAAACCAAAGTGAGTCATGTGCTTTATAAATGCACAAGTCTGGAGTCTAAGATAACTTGATATTTGTTCAGAAAAGGCATATATCTGTAGGTTATTAAAACATAACATTATTTTATTTTGGCTTGTTCTCCAAAATAAGTGAATAAAGAGTATGTGTACTACATGCCGTTATAAAAACAAGTGTGTGTGTGTGTGTGTGTGTGTGTATATATATATCGAGAACCAGATATATATATGTGTGTGTATATATATCAAGAACCAGATATATATATATATATATATATATATATATATATATACATATACATATTTATACATACATACATACATACATATACTCACCTAAAGGATTATTAGGAACACCTGTTCAATTTCTCATTAATGCAATTATCTAATCAACCAATCACATGGCAGTTGCTTCAATGTATTTAGGGGTGTGTCCTGGTCAAGACAATCTCCTGAACTCCAAACTGAATGTCAGAATGGGAAAAAGGTGATTTAAGCAATTTTGAGAATGGCATGGTTGTTGGTGCCAGACGGTCTGAGTATTTCACAATCTGCTCAGTTACTGGGATTTTCATGCTCAACCATTCCTAGGGTATACAAAGAATGGTGTGAAAAGGGAAAAACCAGTATGCAGCAGTCCTGTGGGCAAAAATGCCTTGTTGATGCTATAGGCCAGAGGAGAATGGGCCGACTGATTCAAGCTGATAGAAGAGCAACTTTTACTGAAATAACCACTCGTTACAACCGAGGTATGCAGCAAAGCAATTGTGAAGCCACAACATGCACAACCTAGAGGCGGATGGGCTACAACAGAAGAAGACCCCACCGGGTACCACTCATCTCCACTAAAAATAGGAAAAAGAGGCTACAATTTGCACAAGCTCACCAAAATTGGACAGTTGAAGACCGGAAAAATGTTGCCTTGTTTGATTTCTTCTGGTTCTCGATTTCTGTTGAGACATTCAGATAGTAGAGTCAGAATTTGGTAGAATTTTTGGCGTAAACAGAAGGAGAACATGGATCCATCATGTCTTGTTACCACTGTGCAGGCTGGTGGTGGTGGTGTAATGGTGTGGGAAATGTTTTCTTGCACACTTTAGGCCCCTTAGGGCCAATTGGATATCGTTTAAATGCCACGGCCTACCTGAGCATTGTTTCTGACCATGTCCATCCCTTTATGACCACCATGTACCCATCCTCTGATGGCTACTTCCAGCAGAATAATGCACCATGTCACAAAGCTCGAATCATTTCAAATTGGTTTCTTGAACAGGACAATGAGTTCACTGTACTAAAATGGCCCCCACAGTCACCAGATCTCAACCCAATAGAGCATCTTTGGGATGTGGTGGAACAGGAGCTTCATGCCCTGGATGTGCATCCCACAAATCCACATCAACTGCAAGATGCTATCCTATCAATATGGGCGAGTGTTGCACGATATACCGGTACTAGAAAAGTAAATACCCTGCTATTACAAACGCTATGATATGGACTTTTATTAGTACTGGTACTTTAAGGAGGACAGCTAACATGAGCTGTATTGTGTGTGTAAATATTGTGTGTGTGTATATACACAACACAATATATACACAATACAATATTACTATTACAATAACCGTTTTATATTTGAATAGATTTTAAAATGCAATTTATTCAGGTGATGAAAATCAGCATCACTACATGCTTCAGTGTCACATGATCCTTCAGAAATCAATTCATATTTAACATTTCTTATTATTATCAATGTTGAAAAACTGTTGTGCTGCTTAATATTTTTTTGGAGAATTATTTTTTTTTAAATTCAAATTTTTGATCAACAGTTCAAAGAATAGCATTTATTTGAAATATTGAGTAACATTATATCTTTTGGTCAATATAATTAATCTTTGCTAAATAAGACTCATTAAAAAAACTCACTGACCCCAAACTTTTGAACAGTATATATACTTTTCAAATATTACACAAATATGCATATATATAATTATACCTTTTTAGCATGTTTATTTAGTATATTTGTATATGTTATATTATCTATTCACATATAGCAGCTTTGCCATTTTGTTTCCTGAGTTATTGTCTATGTAATGTAAGGGTGTATTCACAAGTCCAAACATTTAACATCTTTGTTTTAATATTGTTTTCTCAGGTAATAAGCCTGTGTCCCCATACGGCGGCTATAACGGCCAACTCCGAAGTATATATCAGCCCACAGAACTGGCCATCATCACCAAAGGAGTGGGGAATGTGAGTGCACATATTTTACTACTGATTTGACTATGCATACAAGCCTTGTGATCCCTGTTCACAAACAAAATATAAAAGAGAGCTACAAATACAAACAGATCCACGTCTGCTTTCAGTGTTGTAAACCTGAATGTTTTTGTGCATTTGTGTGTTCACCTGCCATGTCTATTTGGACTGTGTTTTCGGCTGTAGCAACACGGGGAGTCGTATGACAATGTAATTCCACGAGCATCCATAGGCACTCCGCCCAGAGACCAGAGCGGTCAAGCCAGCCCCTCAACACACGTTGACGATATGAGAAGGCTATATACAAATGTATGTGGAGAGCATTAGTGCTACTGTGTTTGTTTGCTTGGGTCTCTCCAGTCTATCACCCTTTCACTTTCACCTGCCTTCCTCCTTTTTCAGCATTCATGCATACTGGCCCACTGACGTTTAAACAGCATTTTTTTCTGTTCGTACTAATCCAATGGACTATAAAGTGTCATTCAGCTTTGTAAGGGTTTTAAGTTCAACCAGTCCAATGCATGAATAATTCAGATAGGAACAGAAAATAATCAGCATTTCTTTTCTTGAAAAGAATCAGCTTGTTTACGAATCAGACATCGCTATTTCTTCTCGGAGCAGGTGATGATTTCTTCGGTTCAAAATAACGATGGATGATTTTAAAAATTAAAATCTAAACTAAAAAATCTAAACTAAAAATTAAAAATATCATGCTTTGGAATGTAGAGAAGAAAGTTTCCCAAAATAAAAATACTCTAAAGTACAGATACTTGAACAATGTATGTACAGTAACAAAGTAAAAATACGTTGCTATACTTTCCACCTCTGTGTATAAATACAAATAAAAATGATTATATTTACATTAATTTGGAATAAGTGGCAAACCCAAATGAAAGATGTTTTTGTGGCTTTTAAACATCAAAAGTTTGTCAAGCTGTTCAAACATTAAAATGACAGATTTTAAAATAGTTTTACAATGAAGCTCATCAACGCCCACACAAAACATCCTTCAACATTTTTCACTTTGGTGAAGAAAACAGACTCTGTCCTTTCTTCTCAGATTTCTGGGTCTTGCCTCTCACTTTATCGTCATTCTCAATTAAACATGTCTGGGGAATTCTTCTCCCTCTTTGCCTTGTCATTCATTCTTTCAAGATCTGCTTTCATTCCTAGAATGCACTTGGTGACACTGTAGCCTTCTGTCTGGGATGGAGGAATTTAAAGCCCATTTTAAGACATTTGTTTGTTTTGTTTGTGTCGTTAATTATTATCGTTTTCATTTTTTGTAAGGTATGAGGGTGTGGAAGGAGGAATCAAATCTAATAAACTAAACTGTATGTTTTCTGTCTTTTCCTTCTTTGAAAAAAAAATCTTTTAATTACTGTTTTTCTCACATCTGTCATATGAGGTATCTGTGTACTCTCTTATAGACCTTAATCTGGTTAGTTGCCATACATTTTTTACAGGTCGTAGATCATATCATGGTTCATAACTCACAACCTTCAAAACTATTTTATGGAGTTTCGGGGTGTTTAGATGATAACGGTATTGTTAGTTGGCAACATAGAAAAGCTAAATACACTGATCAGCTATAACATTATGACCACCGACAGATGAAGTGAATAACACTTGATTATCTCTTCATCACGGCACCTGTTAATGAGTGGGATATATTAAGTAGCAAGTAACATAGGAGGACCAACACAATATTAAGAAGGTGGTCATAATGTTATGCATGATCAGTGTAGACTGAATATGTAATATGCGTGTTGTCAATGGTTTCATTAATTCGCATGTTTGTTGTTAACATGAAGATGAAAAGCGAGGACTTTTAAAAGCATTTTCAGGCCCCCAAAACGCCGCTGTCGTGTAAATGAATGGCCAAAGTGCATAACAAGTTTTCTGCTTTTACTTAAAAAATCTTTCATGAAAACATCGTCTTTGTCTACTGAAAGCTTTTTTCAGAAAGGCGTTTCGTCCGCTGAACAATGTATGTTGTACAATCCATTGAACGCATTGTTCCTTCTATCCCTCGTTTTCATTCCTATAAAACTATATGGCACTACCCTGATTAAGGTCTATTTCTACATGTTTTCTCTTTCTGTCACTGTTACAAAATTACACTTTTACACACATTATTATTTGTTATATTTAGTGCATTATAAAATATATTACCACAATTATTATTTGATAATAAGTTTGATTGTAATTAAGTCCTAATCATGTTATTTGTGTTTAGTTGATCCAGAAATGTAATCTAATGTTTCATGTTTCTCACTGTAGGGAAATTTCAGCAGAAGACCCCAGTGATCTGACACCACAGCTGATTTTGTTTTTTGTTTTTTTTCTTCCTGGTGTTTCTAAATTAAGATCTGTTTTTTGGTTTTTCATCGCTGTGGTCGACTGCATAGACCAACGTTCATGAACTCAGAGTAACTGAGAAACCATTTTTTGTTTGCTCAACTAAAAAAAAATCTCAACCTTATTGAACCATTGAAGACATGAAATTGTACAGTATGGCTTGTTTGTGCATGGGACAGTAAAAAAGATTAGTTGTACTAATGATTGTATAGACTACTGCAATGCTATACCAGCTGTGTTTAATAAGAAAGCACAGACCAGCAAAGGACTGTAAAATAAACGTGCGCTGGCACTGTAAACAATGGACACCATACATATGCATAAACCTTAATTTACGTGTATAAAATATAATGTGCTATCTTAATTAATTTTGGTGCAGCAGCTGGACTAATGACTGTTTTCTTTGTATTTATTGTCAATGTACAAATATCATTACAATCAATCTGAACAGAATATCTTTATAATTGTTCTGCTGTATATATAAAGATTTCACTGAATGGGAAATTGGGTTTGAAGGGATATTTATTAACATATCTATCTTGCTGTAGTTACAGACATCTTACCATGTGGAAAACTCAATTTGAAATTCTGAGAATGTCACTGTGAGACTGATTGCACGTATGTCCTGTTCACAGGGACATCATCGGATTACTTCCCAAAGGGAAGTTGGTTGTATGGAAAATTTGACCTGTAACAAGTTAAGACATTTACATAGATGCTACTGATAAGTTTCTCAACGTCAGCTTGAGCTACGGAGAGTTGTTAAAGACAGCCATTACCAGTGTTGGTAAGGTTACTTTGGAAATGTAATAGGTTACAGATTACAAGTTACCCGATTTAAAATGTAATAAGTAGTGTAACTACAATTACTTTATTAAAGTGATGTAACTGATTATTTTCCAGCACTGGAATGCATTTTTACCACTCAGGCTTGGATTGATGTAATTGGTATACGTGAATTAGTAAATTCAAAGAGAACCAATAAAAAAAGAAAAGAAACAACATTGCTTTACTAAATGGTCTTGAAATGGCAGGAGGCATAATCTTATACATCAAAAACAGGCACAAAAAAAACATGATATTATTAACATATAATGAACATATCCTTGCTTTTTACAGAAATATTCAGATGTAACCCCCTTTGAAATCATTAACATTTTCATAAGTAACTATTTTTTATTATTTTTACTCAAAAACTTTAACTGATTACAGTTACATTTATTTGGTAATTAAATTATGCAATAGTTGTTGGACCGAGGCAGATTTATAGAGGACTATTGTTCAAAATATTGAGGTCAGTAAAGTAAAGAAATGAATCCTATTATTCAACAAGGATGCATTAAATTAATCAAATATGTTAGTAAAGACATTTGTAATCTATTTGAAGTAAATGCTGTAATGTTGAACGTTCTATTCATCGTAGAATCCTGACAATTATCTGTATTATATCAGCAATCAGCCAGCCATTGGACATCATGGCAAAGCAAAAACCTCTGAGCAATTGAACAATATGACTTTGTATGTGCAGCAGGTGTATAAAAGTCTTTGGAAAACAATGCTGAACAATTGAGTGGATCTTTGGGTGACTCCCTCGTCCAGTAATGCAGACTTCTCAGAAAGTGAGGTTGCAAATCAAGCTTCACGGAATGTTCTTTCTACAACTTAATGAGTTAGCAGGAAAGTTTTTGCATATCATTACCAGTGGTTTTCTATTCCAGTAACTATTCACAAAAATATGTACCACAAAATGAATATTTACCAATGCAAATGTGCCACCAAATAATTTTATAGGCTGTTATCAATGCATGTTATAAATGCATCTCAGCCTCCACAATAGGGTCCAATTTTGTGTTGTTCAAAACATGATTGTACATTGTAATATACGGGTATACTTTTTCATTTTTGGTTGAACTAGCCCTTTAACTTCCCTTCCCTACATTCTGTTTATATTCAACGATTCACCAGAATCTGTCTTACATTTCATCCTGGTGAGATAACAGGAGCCAACTGAGCTAAATTCACTATAAAAACAAATCTTCTCGGTTTTATGGTATGAAACATGATTTAGGACGCCTCTGCAGTTTCTCAACTGTCTCTGATCACCTTCATTGGTGTAGACAAGTTCACCCCGGCTGCCTGCTTGAATGTCTCCCCTGCAGCCCGTCCTGACGGCCGTGTATCAAATGTTAAGCGCTGCCGGTAAAATCTAGATGCTGAATCTATATGTAATATGATGAGCATTTTCTCCTCACATTGAGAACACAATGTGTTGGGTATATAAGGAGAAAGCAGACATAAAAACTTGTCCTTGAGACACAAGTATCTTTTCTCCAATGATATAGCTATAATGTTTGCAGCTCTTTGTTATTTTATTCCAAAAGGACATTTGGCACATTAAATCAATGAGTAGGTGTTATGGACGAATCGGGTTTCCTATTTTCCACCGACTTGGCTATATTATGTGATATATAGTTTATGTAAATGACTTCACAATCTGGGGGCTTGTATAGTTTAACTGGAGGCTAACCAACATGTTGATTTCGATTATTGTCACCTGTCAGAGTAAGACATCTTCAAGGTGGCCAAAGTTTAGATGCACATCATTTTTATTTAAAATGTATGCATGCATGATAAGAATATTTTAAATACCTGTATTATACCTGAATTTATATATTTATATATATATATATATATATATATATATATATATATATATATATATATATATATATATATATATATATATATATATATATATATATATATATACACACTGTCAGAAAAAGGTACATTGCTGTTACTGGGGCGGTACCCTAAGGTACAAAACCGAAAAGGTATTTATTTGCACTCTTTAAGTGCTGATATGGATCTTTTAAGGTACTAATATATACCATTTAGGGGTGAGGAAGGTACAAAGATGCAGCTTTTCACTTTTGTACATACCGCCCCAGTTACAGCAATGTACCTTTTTTTCTGAGAGTGTATATGCTTTTACACATGGACAGATGCAATTGCCTGTGAAATTATTTATTTACATATTTTACATTTTGGTATAGACACTGATTATCAACTTTCTCTGTCAACTCAGGCTTTTATCCTGAGCTTATGTGCTAATGAAATTGTGACATCAATTGCAAACATATACAGAAATGTAAATTATTATTTTTTTTAAATCACAATTTTTAAAGCTTTATTGATTATAAAGTGTTATTACATTCAAAAGGCTTAAGCCTATATAGTCTAAAATTAATGTTTTTAAGTTGTTTTAACTGAAATCAACTTGCACTAACATATCTTAAAATATGTCAGTGCTGTCTCTGGATGCAAAGTATGTTTTTTATAAAAAGCTTATAAAAGTTTTTAAAATGTCATATAATTGCCCAATCCTGGCTAAATCTAAGCCCTGTCTGTGAAACCAGGGTCTGCTGAATGAATTACATTAATTAGTTGGCTAGCCGGGTAAGTTTCAGTTTAGATTCCGCCAATTTAATTTCGCCAAATTAATTTGTGTTAAAATTACATTAAATTTTTGTGTTGAGATAACTAACTGGGCAGTGGATCTGTAGTTCCCAGCATGCTTTGCAAGGGAATCCATTAGGAGAGTACATTTGGGGATTAAAGTGTTATTATTTTATGTGTTATGTTGGACAGGAGTTTCTATAATGTTTTTGAATTCTGGTTACCATTATGATGAAGAGTGGCATCTGTGCTTCATGTGGGTAGTACTCAGTGATCTATGCTAATGTCAGGAGTTATAGCCTTTTATTATATATTCATATTTATATGATGATGAATAAAACTGCTTATAATTGATTTTCCAATTAACAAGTTTTAAAAAGTTATGCTATAAGTATATAAATATAATTGAAACTGTATTTGATACCAATGTAATTGAGTAGGACCAACTCAATTAAATTTCACTGCATGGATTAGTT
Source organism: Pseudorasbora parva (assembly GCF_024679245.1). Taxonomy (NCBI): domain Eukaryota; kingdom Metazoa; phylum Chordata; class Actinopteri; order Cypriniformes; family Gobionidae; genus Pseudorasbora; species Pseudorasbora parva. The sequence continues at coordinate 32,218,087 of NC_090192.1, read as the reverse complement.
TTGGATGGAAAACCTGCCCTCAATTAAATTGAGTTTGTCCAATGAGTTATTTATTTATTTCAGTGTATAATAATATGCCCATAATCCATTACACACAAGATGTTATAGTTTATAAATGATTAAGCATTTAGTTTAAATAATAAGATATAATAAGATAATATGTAAACAGTAAACTGTACAATGATAGAGCTTTAAAAATAGCCTAAATGTATATTAACTAAACTAAAATATATCCAGCTAGCCATATGGATCCATAAGCCTCAGGTCAGCACTTTAGTATGATAAGCATAGTCAAATTAGGACTTTTATGCATGTAAACTCACTGTGTGGTATCAAATGAACAACCCCAGAACATAAAAGGGTAATATATTATTTGCCTGTAATGATCAATGGCCATCATTTTCGTTTTCATAATGTTGCGCAAACATATATTAAACCAGGAACTGTTTTTTTTATTTTATTTTTATTAATTTTTATTTTTTATTTCAATGGCTGAAATCCTCACTTCAGGGCATTTTCAATAATAACCCTGAACTAAACTACAGCTGAAACTGGATCTTTGTTTACAAACAGATTTGCATTATCTCATAAGGTATTCAACCACTTCCAGCCCCGGGCAGACTCACAAAGAACTGACTGTTTTCATCCAGGTGAGGAGAGAGGCTTTTTACAGAGATCCATGAGGTTGGTTATCTGGTTTATGGAGTCACCACAGCACTTATTCACTGACTCACCCATTAAAACAATTCTTATATTCTGTATTATACAATCTTCATTCTTTACAACAGAACTTCAAAAGACTGACCCCTTTGTCATTTTGTAGATTTGGCCTTTCGAAAAACAAAGGTGTAAAATGTAACCACATCGGGCATGTCATGTTTGCTAAGGTTCTGACGTTAGTTAAAGCAATTGTTGAGAAACATACGAACCAGTGAACCAGAAGTAATTCATCTGCAAACTCCTGTTCACCTCACAGTTCATCAAACACACCCAGTGACTCATTTATAAAGTGCTGCCTTCAAGCTGAAAGAACATGGATGAATAGAGACTGCTACGCTGTATTTTTAAGTGTTTTTAAAAGTGATATTTATGTCGGCAGCTACTGCTAAATTAGTCTCTGGTCAACATTAGCTGAACGTATATGGTGACTGAACATGTTGCATTGGAAAAGTATGTAAGTGTCCAATATTCATTCAGTGCTTTTAAAAATCACACATAAAGTCAGTATGAGAGGAAAATATTTACTCAATATGTCTTCTAAATGCTATTATTGATCTCCCACCTAGAACCCAGGGGCAATTTATGACTTCAGTGAGGTGCGGTAATAATTTGACACCTGTACCCCATTAGCCTAGAAATCTAGACGCACCCTAGCGGCAGCAAATCTAATCTGCCGCGAGTGTCGTCTAGCAACTCTCTGAGTTGTAAACGCCAAACTCTTGTCGGGCCAATCACATCGTGTATAAAGTCGGTGGGCGGGGCTTAACATAATGACGGCCGACTCCGAGTTGCTTGCGTGCTACTAAACAGAGGCTGTCGAACGGCGGTCTTTCGAATCAGCTTTGACGGCGATTCTGGAAGACTTGGAGTTAAGCTTTTCTCTGAGAAAAGAACAACGAACGGCAATCAAGTCATTCTTAAAAAGGGAAGATGTGTTCAGAGTTTTGCCAACCGGATACGGCCAAACATCTTGATTTAGGTCTGGCTTGTCAGGCTAGTACCCCATGGGTGGTGATGGGATTTTGTTTGCCAGCGATAAAAAGCCATATGTCTACCCAAGTTGTGTTCCAAATTTGAAGTTGATGTCACAAAAGTTGAGCCAGTTAAAAGGTTTTAAATTATAATAACCACTGCTGGGACTCTGACAGTTAATAGGCTAATTTTTATCAAATTAAAATTGAGCAAAATATGAACCAAAATGTGTTGTGAAACATTTCTGAATTTTGAGCACCTCCTTGATTTTTTGAAAAATAAGTAACAACAATAAAGACAAAAAAGTAAAAATAACTTGCCACCTTAAATTTTCAACTCAAATTACATTAAACTGACTTGAGCTGATTCTTGTATAACTTATTTTTTTTTAAAGAAAATTGCTCAATACTCAGTATTTCGATAAGGTAAAGGTTGTCATAACTTATTGATCCAATTTTTTTACAGTGAAAGTCATGCATTGCATGTCAGATTATTTGTCTCTCTAAAGAAGGTGCCTTGATCAGATTTTACAGAGAATACCAAAATTCCCAGAAGAGTTGACTGATTTTGGTCTTAATTGGACCGTTCTCATGACTCCTACTTATTGTTTGCTTTGTTGCCCTTGCGGTCTCCCTGCTGGGATTCAATTTGTTGTACCTTGTGAGTCGTGACTTTTCATTACACACAACAGCCTCACAACACAGGAAGCTCCTGCGCAGTCACTATTAGCAGATACTTCATTATCACAGAAAAAAATCTTAAATTCTTTCCCAGAAAACGCCATGTCTTTTTGAATAGTTCAATATGTTTGCAAAAGAGATCCATACATCAGTAGCACTATTCATATTAATTTCATCCCACCGTTGGACAAGATAGAAGAGCAGCGCAGCCCAGGGGCGTAGCCATCTTTTCAGAAGTGAGGGGGACAGAAATGATTTTTTTTTTTTTTTGGACCAATGTAATTTATCGCATCTCTTGCTTTTAATTGGGCAAGATATAAAATACACTGCTGAACAATAACCACTAATTAATATCTATAATATTATTCTCCTATTTTTTGTGCCAATTTTATGATTGGTTTATATACTAGCCTACAAACACTTGTGCGTTAAGACTCCATAGATTTTATGCAATGTAAAAAAATATATATTCTAATGTAAACCATGCTGTTCTCTATGTGAATATATAGTAAAGTGTGATTTATTCCTGTGATCAAAGCTGAATTTATCATCATTACTCCAGTCTTCAGTGTCCTATGACCCTTCACTAATCATTCTCATATGAGGATTTGATGATCAACACACATTTATGATTATTATCAGTTGTGCTGCTCATGGTGATGCTTAAATTTTGTGGAAACCATCTAAACATTTGTGGTAAAATTAAAAAAGAGAGAAATTAATACTTTTGTTGATCAGACATGCATTAAATTGATCATAAGTGATATTTTTAATATTACAACAGATTATTTATTTAATGAATGCAAATAAATGCTGTCCATTGAACTTTCTATTCATTAAAGAATCCTGAAAAATAACATGTAGGCTATCATGGTTTCCACAACATTTTTAAGCAGCACAACTGTTTTCAACACTGATAATGATCATAAATGTTTCTTGATTATGAAATCATCATATGAGAATGAATAGTGAAGGATGTGGCACTGAAGACTGGAGTAATGATGATAAATTGAGCTTTGATCACAGGAATAAATTACTATATATTCACAAAGGAAAAAAGCTGTTTTATTTTAAAATATTTTTGATTACATAAATACAGCCGTGGTGAGCAGAAGATACTAAACATTAAAAGCTGCATAATTCATATGATAGCCTATACTTTATTGTCAATAGCCTACATTGAGATGACTTGAAAAACACACAAAAAGCATATATTGCCGCAATCGTCTGATTGTCGTCGTCACGTTTCATAACTCATAACGATTGTTTTCCTTCAGCTGCAGCTCCAGCGTGACTGGATATTACCTCTACGAATCCACTTTTGACATTCTGTGAGAGCGCCCTCCTCATATTTAGATGCGAATAAAATGACAGGTCATGCATAGATTATTTTTTGTCTCTGATTTTAAATCTTAATGTATTCACATTGGTTTCTATGTAAATACACTTGCCCGTGACCTCAAGAAGCACGCTATTAACCCAGATTAAAGAAAGCTGTTTTTAGCATCCCTGTTAATTTGCCCGCCCCCGCGCAGGTAACGTTGGTTCGGATCCCGCTCGGAGCGGGTCGACTAGGATCGGTGAGACCCAGTAAAAGTGCGGGGGACGAAAATACATTTTATTAAAAGTGAGGGGGACATGTCCCCCGCGTCCCCCGCGTAATCTACGCCTGTCACAAAGGTGTCATTCTGTGACTGTCTCAGTTAGGAAAGGAGGGAACAGTGTCGTCTTTGTGCGAGCTGGACAAAGCTGGACCTGTGTGAAAGCAGGTTAATGTTCCTCTACAGGTTTGGAAGCCAAGGACATCTGAAGGACCCTCACACACACTTATCCAAACCCACCTCTGGATTCTGCTCTTGCTCTCCAACACGCAAAAAAAAGAAAATAAAAAAAAGTAAACAAAGCAAGTGCTCAGACAATTGAACCAATTAAAAATTGGTATTTGAACAGAAGGCAGTACAAAAGATCCAATTCATAAGAAAATATCTCAGTATAACAGAGGTGTGTGCTGTATAACGGGCCTACTGTGTGTTCAAGTGGGGTGTGGAGAGCTATAAATAACACACTTACAGTGCACACAATTGTGCAGGCAATTTTCAGCTTCTCAGTATTGCTAAAGAACTGTTGACACGTGTGTGTGTGTGTGTGTGTGTGTGTGTGTGTGTGTGTGTGTGTGTGTGTGTGTGTGTGTGTGTGTGTGTGTGTGTGTGGGTGCATGTGGGTGGCAGAAAGCGTAATGACTCGGCAGTGACACAGGGCACCATGCACAAGAAAGTCCCAGAGGGTTGCAGGTGTTTGTCCAGTGTGTTGTCTTATCAGCAGGTGAATTATTCCTGAAAGAGTAAAAAAGCTTGTCACTGGACAGAACTTTGTTAATAAAGATAATACAAACAGATGTGCCAAGGTTGTACACAAGGTGAACTAGTTTTGCAATGTTTATTTTGTTTTCTTTTCATGACATCATCGCTTTGAGTGTTGAGTGCCGTTTGTGTACTGTGTACTTATAAACGCATTGTGAAAGCCTGTTTGATTAGGACTTTTTGACATATTTAACTGTTGAACTCCAGTGATGTTGTATGGTTTGGAGACAGTTGCACTGAGGAAAAGACAGGAGGAAGAGCTAGAGGTAGCAGAGCTGAAGATGGCGAGGTTCTCTTTGGGAGTGACGAGGATGGATAGGATCAGGAATGAGTACATCAGAGGGACAGCACATGTGAGATGTTTTGGAGACAAAGTTAGAGAGGCCAGGTTGAGATGGTTTGGACATGATCAGAGGAGGGAGAGTGAATACATCGAATACAGCTGCCAGGCAGGAGGTCGAGAGGAAGACTAAAGAGGAGGTTTATGGATGTAGTGAAGGAGGACATGAAGGTAGTCGGTCTGAGAGAAGAGGATACAGAAGATAGGACTAGATGGAGGCAGGTGATTCGCTGTGGCGACCCCTGAAGGGAACAGCCAAAAGAAGAAGAACTGTTAAACTCCTGTTAATATATACCCAAAAATTTGTTTAAAATATGTATGCATACTATTATACTGTATATATATATATATATATATATATATATATATATATATATATTGTGAAATACTATTTTTATTTTGTAATCATGTGATTACTCTTTCTGACTGCATAAAATAGCTATTTAAAATAGTTAAATGATAAAAAATACACACACACACACACACACACGCACACATATACAGTACACCAATCAGGCATAACCTTACGACCACATCTTATTATTGTGTTGGTCCCCCTAACCTGTCAAGGCATGGACTCCGCTACACCCCTGAAGGTGTGCTATGGTATCTGGTTCCAAGATGTTAGCAGCAGATCCTTTAAGTCCTGTAAGTTGCGAGGTGGGGCGTCCATGGATCGGACTTGCTTGTTCAGCACATCCCACAGAAGCTCGATTGGATTGAGATCTGGGGAATTTAGAGGTCAAGCCAACACCTCGAACTTCTTGTGCTCCTCAAACCATTCCTGCATTTTTGCCAGTGAACAGGGTTGACTGACTGGTCTGTGGCTATGCAGCCCCATATGCAATGCTGACACCTTTCTATCAGAACCAGCATTAAGTTCTTGAGCAATTTGAGCTAAAGCTCGTCTTATCGGACAAGCCTTTGCTCAACCACATGCATCTTGACCGCTCATGACCCTGTCACCGGTTCACCACTGTTTCTTCCTTGGACCAATTTTTATAGATACTCACCACTGCAGACCGGGAACACCCCACACGAGCTGCAGTTTTGGAGATACTCTGACCCAGTCGTCATAGCCATCACAATTTGGACCTTGTCAAACTCACTCAAATCCATATGCTTGCCCATTTTTCCTGCTTCTAACACATCAACTTTGAGGACAAATTGTTCACTTGGTGCCTAATATATCACACTAACAGGTTGTGTGATGAAGAGATAATCAGTGTTATTCACTTCACCTGTCAGTGGTTATAATGTTGTCTGATTGGTGTATTACAGTTTATATCAAATGTTTAAAAAAACAACACAAAATAGTTATATTTGGTGAAATTGAAATATGAAAATATATCTTCACGATATATGCTGTTTATATAACTGCAGTATATATAAATATACACCAAGAATAATATTTTCATGTAAAAAATAAATATGAATCAAAATGAGGATATTAACTGTTTAAAACAGAGCTCACTTTGAAATACCTGGCAATAAGTGGCAACATGTGTTTTGTTCTGTTTCTAGCACAGGCAGTTCAGTAACAGATCAGGAAGGCATTTCAGAGGGTCAGGAATGTGCAGACCTTGTCAGAAAATATGCCAGGGCTTATTGTGCTGCAAAAAGCATTTCTGTCGCTGGGATTAATGTATTTAAAAGGTCCCAGTGTAATTTGTGCTGGAATGAAAGAGACGCTTATGTATTTGCATGTGTGACTCTCTGTTTGGTCAATCTCCTAATACCTTCTTTTCACATTTGTCTGAGTTTGAAACGTATCCAACCTATCTGCCCAAGGTAGAATCCACCGATGTCATAGCAACGTGTTTGAAAGTAATCCAGCAGACTCTGTGTGTGTGTGTGTGTGTGGGGGGGGGGGGGGGGGGGGGCAATACCACAAAGATGGCAATACCCTTGTTTTTGTCCCCATGAGTTTATATCAGACTAAATTTATGTTTTTGAAAATGAAAAAGTGCAGAAAGTTTTCTGTAAAGGATAGGTTTATGTTTGGGGGATATAATATACAGTTTGTACAGTATATAAAAATCATTATGTCTACAAATTTTACCATAAAAGGTGAAAATGCAACTGTATTTTTGTTTATGCGCATGTCTGCGTGCATGCACAGTTACTTATCGAGTGTGTGAAAGCATGCAAGGACCATTCCTCTTCTCGAACTGAGGACATACTCGCATGCCATGCATAGTTACTGATTCACACAGTCAGAGGAGCAATAGCAAGTGTTCTTTCCAGGCAGAAGTTCATGCACAAAACCTCACTGTTTCCAGAACATACTGTTTTACTTTATTTCCTTACTCAGTGAAATCCATTGCCTATGAATAACACATCAAGAATAATCACATGTAAATATATTTTTGTTAAAAAACATGTTCATACACATCAGAAACGTTCAAATTCAGTGATTTAATGGTGCATTCAAAGAAGATTATGCATCTTTTTAGCTGCTTAAAGGGATAGTTAAACAAAAATAAAAGTTGTGTCATCATTACCCTCATGTCATTACCAGCCTGTATGACATTCTTTCATTTTTCTATGAAACATAAAGAAGAAATTTTGACAATAAAAATACAATTTTGTTTTAGATCCCATTGACAGCAGACTGTGTGTGCTGCACCAAAACAGTTGCGCCTTTTCTGCCTAATTAGCCCTGTCCCATCGAAGCATGGACTACACTAGACCACTGAAGGTGTGCTGTGGTATCTGGCACAAAGATGTTAGTAGCATATTGTTTAATTCCTGCAAGTTGCAAAATGAGGCCTCCATGGATCGGACTTGTTTGTTCAGCACATCCCACAGATGCTCGATTGGATTGAGATCTGGAGACGCCAAGCCAATACCTCAAACTCCTTGTTGTGCTCTTCAAGCCATTCCTGAACCATTTTTGCTCTTTGGCAGGGCACATTATCCTGCTGAAAGAAGCCACAGACACCAGGAAATATAGTTTCCATAAAAGGGTGTACATGGTCTGCAACAATGCGTAGACTGGTGGTATGTATCAAAGTAACATCTACATAGATGGCAGTACCCAAGGTTTCCCAGCAGAACATTGCCCAAAGCATCACATTGCCTCCGCCAGCTTGCCTTCTTCCCTTGCCTTGCATCCTGGTGCCATGTGTTCCCCATGCAGGTAAGCGACACACATGCACCCGGCCGCACCCAATGTAAACGAAAATGTGATCTTCAGACCAGGCCACCTTCTTCCATTGCTCTGTGGTCCAGATCTGATGCTTGCATGCTTACTGTTGGTGCTTTCGGCAATGGACTGGGGTCAGCATGGGCACCGGCAAACTTCTTAACTTCTTAAGCAATTTGCGCTACAGTAGCTTGTCTGTTTGATCGGAGCACACGGGCCAGCCTTTGCTCCCCACATGCATCAATTAGCCATTACCCTGTGGCCGGTTCACCACTGTTCCTTCCTTGGACCACTTTTGATATCCACTGCAGACTGGGAACACCCCACACAAGCTGTAGTTTTGGAAAATGCTCTGACCCAGTTGTCTAGCCATCATAATTTGGCCCTTGTCGAACTCGCTCAAATCCTTACACTTACCCATTTTTCCTGCTTTTCTAACACATTAACTTTAAGGACAAATTGTTCACTTGATGCCTTATATATCCCACCCCCTAACAGGTGCCGTGATGAATAATCATTGTTCAGATAATCATTGTGATTCACTTCACCTAATAATTTCATAATATCCCAGCCAACATCTGAAAATTAAATATAATTCTGTAATTATCTGTATGGAATGACTAAGATCTTCCAACATGGACACACCTGCTCATGTAATCATTAAAAATGTTATATTCAAGCCACGCCAATCTCTGCTCTGATAATGCAGTGTATCAGACCTGTGATTTTTCAAAGCAGTTTACATGCCTGTCTCACTGAGGTCAGTTTTGTACGTTAAGTGACCTAATGGCATTGTACAGTTTCTGGAAATACTTTTGATATCAGTGTGTTCGCACCTAACAAAACATGAGTAAACTTGTCTTATAAACGAGGAAACTCCTCCCTTTTAGGCTCAGTTTTTCTCAGGTTATCATGTGAAAAGCCTGCCTTGTTTTTCCAACTTAATCACAGGAAAACCAAGCCTTGTTTTCTCCAAAGAGTCAAACAGGTTTTTGTTCATGAGAACTCTTACGTGATCCTGAGTCATCAGTATCGGTTATCTAAATGCTGCAAATGCCCACTCCAATTAGCTGAGACAAATATTTTTTTATTATGAAATTAAACAGAGGGGTAAGGCTTATTTATTCAAAATAAAATGAATATTTTCCATGCATGCAGATTTTATGTAGGTCTCATGGGTGCTGTGTGTTCTGTTTCTATGGATGTGCCTCTAAAACACACAGTCCTGTGGGAATGGCTGGATGATTACATGCGTCACTGATATTTTACAACCTGGCTGACCATAAAAGTGCATACTTTAAAGCTACTTTTAATATATTTACTTTAAATCTATTTTTCTTGGTCTCACATGAATGTCTATAATTCAATATTATGGGGACAACTGTCCATCAAAGTTGATAAAAACAGCTCAATTAAATAAAGGTAGACTTGAACAACAAAACAAAACAAAAAACAGTAATCACAATGTTGTTGTTTCTAACACTCTATTACTATAAATAGGCCTAACAGGCAGTTAACATCACAAACATGTACTATTTACATTAATACAATTTGGGTATTTATTTCGCTATAGTATTCAGATTGTATTTATTTAATTATTTAGTTGTATTATCATCAATTAACACCAATTGTCATCAGGTAGGGGTAGTTGTGCATTTCTTGTTATTTTGTATCTTATTACAACGTCAAGATATTTTGCATTACAAGTGATAGATTATAGTCCATTTCTGACATCTAACGGATATACTTGGTAGTGCAGCCTGTTTGTAAATCCCGCCTCAGAAAAGCTCTCTCAACTTCTAATTGGTTAAAAGAATTGTCTCTCTTCAGTCTGATTCGCTAACGAGATTCGCCATTGCCGTCACTCACAACAGAGGTCACACATGATTAAAAAATGGACGCGTCCTGTTGAAACGCTACCTGCTTTGTGAACTTAAAAATGGATGTTTTTATTATTTCAGTTATTTTGAAGCGAAAACACTGAATCATTTGGAAAACATGGAGCTTCCCGAATAGACTGTGTAAGCTGTCATCTACTGCTACGATGCCTTCATTCAATGCTTGTTTACAAAGGGTGGGTTTAACATTTTATATTCCAACATTTTCTTTATCAGCTATAAGGTTTTTGATATAAAATACAAACCAGATCAAATTTCGAACAGCAAAATACAAAACGTTGAACCTCTCGAGTTTATATAGGCTATTGATTGACTGATATGTTAAAAATGATCTTTCTATCTTACACCAATCAGGCATAACATTACACCTTCCGAATAGTGTTGTAGTCCCCCTTTTGCTGGCTAAACAGCCCTGACCAGGCATCGAGGCATGGCCTCCACTAGACTCCTGAAGGTGTGCTGTGGTATCTGGCACCAAGATGTTAGCAGCAGATCCTTTAAGTCCTGTAAGTTGCGAGTTGGGTCCTCCACAGATCATCCCACAGCTCATCCCACAGATGCTCCATTAGATTGAGGTCTGGGTAATTTAGAGGCCAAGTCAACAACTCAAACTCATTGTTGCGCTCCTCAAACAATTCCTGAACCAATTTTTCCCCGATGTCCCGGGGCCAGTGTGAAAGACACACGGGCCAGTTGATGGAGCTGTCACCTGCCTGCTCGGGCCAGTGCTGCATCTTCACTAAAGTTGTTAATTTTTGCATTTGTAAGCCTTGACTATTTAAATATTCAAGCAGACAGACGAGAAAGTGCTCGCATTCTCATGTGGTGCAGCAACACTAGCTTAAGTACACCATGCATCTCACAGCGAGCGAATATTCATACAAAATTATGTCAAAATGACTGTCTTGACAAGTATCCGTAAACATAGTCAGTTATATCTTTTAAATGAATTTAAACATGAAGTATACCAGTCATCGCCAGTGTTTTTGGCAATTTCACATGTTTCATGGCTCACAGAATATCTTGGGTGAATATCTGAACATGCAATTTATCAAAAGAAAGAACAGTCCCTAGCTTCTAGCTTCATGCATTCTTTTTTATCAACGCTTGAATGTAGGAAAGTTTCATTAAAGCTACACTGTGTGATAATTTCCCCATCTAGTGGTGAAAAGGTATATGACCATCCAATGAACATAAGTTTCTGTTCCTCTCAATTCTGATTTAGTTTTAACTCCTACGGTGGCCGATTTAGTCCAAGATTAACATGGCAATCCCCCTCTTCACATTCGACACGGTGCCATCTAGTTTTAAAACGCGAAAGGCGAAGCTTGAATTTATGGGTATGTCCCTCGTTGGCTAATGTACTTTCAAGATGGAGGGGCAACATGGCGACTGGCATTCGAACCCCTCACCCGTATGTATTCGAAAGTGAAAGTAATCCATAGGGCTGCACATGAATTCATAATGGTGCTCATTATGAATGCAACATTCATTCTTCGTGAAAGATAAAGATAGAAATGCACACAGGAAATAAAAACCTTGCAAAAATTTTATACGATCCGCCTAATCCTGGCCAAATCCCAGAGATGTCGATTCGCACGGGCTACTATTATCACAGAACCTCTGTGTTCAGCGGAATATGGTAGGTAATTTGCAGGGGAATTTTTACTTTACAAATTACAGACATGGCCGATTAAGATCACAGACATTCTCTGCAATTATTACAAATCATCAGAGGTCCCCAGATAATACTAGTCCTGTGTGAATGGGGCTAAAGACTACATCCAGATCACATTCTGAATGATGATCAAACACAGATGAAGACGATCGAGTCTATCAACACCCCTAAAGCTTCACAGTCCTATCGCTCGGTTAACATTTCATTCAATAACATCAGGCCGTTTTTATTTATATGTGATTTATATCAATTGTTGAGGATCTCATTATTGTTCATATGCATCTGCTTATATGAGATCACTCGTTTCTGCTTTTTTTCACCTGTGTTTTGATCTGGAGATTCTGTTCTCGTTCAGGAGATGCGTGATAGCACCCCCTAACAGGAAAACAGAGGAAATCCATCAATGGCATGGAAGCATTTTCTCTCCTTTTACACATTCTATAGTTATCTCATAAAATACAATCACTAAATAAACAACAACAACAAACGAAAAAATCACTCACTGCTCTTGACTGAATAACTTTAATAATGGTAAATCTATATTTATACAGTTAAGGTGAAGTGATATTTTACATTTGATTACTATTTATGTACCTGAAGAACTAGTTTAGAATAACATAAAAAAAAATTTAAAAAACTTTTTTAATTGTATGTTTTTTCTGTTGTATTAATTTGTGATATTGCTCGTACTTCTATCCATTGTACTTATTCAAATACAGACTGTTTAACAATATTTACAATTTATGAGTTAGGCTTTTTGGAGTCAACCTTATTTATTACATGGATAAAAAACAACAAAAACAATAACTAGCCTTACAGGCCAGTAGAAAAAATTATTAGTGTTAGCCCAGTACAGACCTCCAAACTTCAGATTAGCTCAAGAAGAATGCATGGAGAGCTTCATGGAATGGGTTTCCATGGCCGATCCAAGCCTTACATCACCAAGAGCAATGCAAAGTGTTGAATGCAGTGGTGTAAATCACGTCTCCACTGGTCTCAGTGGAGATGTGTTCTCTGAAGTGATAAATCACACTTCTCTGTATGGCAATCCTATTGGATGGGTCTAGGTTTGGCGGTTGCCAGGAGAATGGTACTTGCCTGACTGCATTGTGCTAAGTGTACAGTTTGGTGGAGGGGGGATTATGGTGGTGGGTTGTTTTTCAGGGGTTGGGCATGGCCCCTTAGTTCCAGTGAAACGAAACTCTTAATGCTTCAGCATACCAATACATTTTAGACGATTTCATGCTCCCAACTTTGTGTGAACAGTTTGGGGAGGGCCCTTTCCTGTTCCAACATGACTGCAAACCAGTGCAAGAAAAAAATTGATAGAACACCTTTGGGATGAATTAGAGCGGAGACTGTGACCCAGGCCTCCTTGTCCAACATCAGCGCCTGACCTCAAAAATTCACTTCTAGAAGAATGGTCAAAAATACTTGTAATCACACTCCTAAACCTTGTGGAAAGCCTTCCCAGAAGAGTTGAAGCTGTTGTAGCTGCAAAGGGTGGGCCAGCTCCATATTAAAATTAAGAATGGGATGTCATTAAAGTTCATGTGCATGTAAAGGCAGGTGTCTCACACTTTTGGCAATATAGTGGATATAAATAAATGAATATAATATAATTTTATATAACTTTATTTCATGTTATTTATTATCCCTGTGGAAAAAACTAGCATTTTGAAGGAATAAGAAGGAAGAAGAGGCTGTTCAAATGTAAACATGGTCACTTCCCCACATATAAATTCCCCCATAATCTGCATCAATCTATTTTTACACTTTTCTACAGCTGTGCACCTGCTACATGGCTATCTTCAGGACTGGCCCCCGTCACTGGACTGTGCTCTCTCAGAACAGAGCTTTGCACTTCACTACCTGTGAACAGCATTGTTCAAGCCCAGACTCTTCCTCTTCTGTCAGCAGAGTAAACCACACAGTGACTGCCTCAGAACCTGCCGCCGAGGGCCCTCCATCTCCACCCACCCACTGCTGCATGAGCGGGTGTCATAACTGTGTGTGGATCGAACATGCTGAAAAACTGCTGAAGTATTACAGCGATGGTGGAGAGAGGGCGTTGGAAGCCATTGAGGAGAACGTTCTTGATGACAACCTAAAGGCTTACCTTAAAATGGAGATCAAGTTACTGAAGAAGCCTTGATGACTGTGAACTTGCTAGATATTTATTGAGAATTTAGAGTGTTTCATAGCAGCAACTAATTGCACATTTTTAATGGGTGAGTCTCACTAAATCTGTCAAGAACATGTCCGGGTCATATTTCACCTCAGACTCAGTAGGAAAAATATATTTGTATATTGCACAATGACAATAAATCCTAATCTTTGGATGATAAGCGTTTACATACATACAGTTAAGCCCTTCCCTCCAAAACTCTCATTATAATGCATTTGGATGTTTTGCAGCACAGTATAGGACTTTTCACAGAATATAGCGCATAATGGAAATATACATGTATAAAAGTGTGTTGTGACTTTTTTAGGGCATGGTTAATATTAAAGAACTGACAGATGTCAGACAACAACACCCATGATAAGACCTTATCTAAAGAAGCATGTTTTTTAATATGCTTACTACTGTTGTGAATTATGTTATGTAGCCTATTTATAGATATGATTTATAATTTCATAGATCTAATATTAGGAGAAAACGCACAATTTCGTATGCATCACTATCACTTCTTTGGACGATTTTATAATGTTTTTGAAAGTGTTGCTCACCAAGACTGTACTTATTTTAGAAATATAGTAAAAAGCTTAATGTTGTGATATTAAAATAGCTGTTTTATTATATTTTAACATGTAATTTATTCATGTGACGGTAAAGCTGGATTTTCAGCATCATTACTCCAGTCTTCAGTGTCACATGACCTTTTAGAAATCATTCTAAATGCTGATTGGCTGCTCAAGAAACAGTTGAGAAGTTGTGCTTGTGGAAACATTAGACTGCATTTATTTAAAATAAGACTTTTTGTGAAGAAGAAGAAGAAAAAGAAAAAAAAACGGGCATCTTTACCACTCAGGACAATTCAGGGATGATGATGCAATATTAAAAAACCAAGGCTTTTAAGGAAAATATCTGAAGGTTTGGCTGTTATCTTGTCCAAATGTGTTCATGAAGAATGACTATAAAGAGAGATTAAAAAACGCCTTTTTGGTTAACTTCTTACGAATCAGTCTTTATCTGTATAGAATCACATCTAAACTATTCCAAGAAATAATTCTTTATGACCCAAATGCTGATTTAAAGGTCATACGTTTCCCTGTCTGATCAGCTCTCTGTTGGAGCCTACATTGACTGGCTCGGGTCACCGGTGTTGCCTAGCAGCGTAGCTTGTTCATGGCGTTGGCCGGCATTTGTATGAGTGGTTTCTTTGACGACAGTCATCCTGATCTGAGTACCTGTGAGTCAGCATATGAGGGCTTGATGCCGCGTGCCAGGCCTGAGGCAAGGTGATCCAGCTGCTTGAAGGATTTGTGATGAATGACGTGCATAGTAGTTAAATATTCTGTGAGCATCAAGATGTAGGCTACAGAAGACAATGTGACACTATTTTATGGAGGTCATTAATCATAGTAGCATAGTAATCATAGAAGTTTGAGATTTCTTACTCTGACACTAAATAATTGTGCACACAAAATATTAATATATATGTATAGAAACAAACAATATAGTACTGTGTGTATATATATATATATATATATATATATATATATATATATATACACGTACCCTTTTTCAGCATAATAATGTGCCCTGCCATAAAGCAAAAATTGTTCAGGAATGGTTTGAGGAGCATAATGAGTTTAAGGTGTTGACTTGGCCTCTAAATTCCCCAGATCTCAATCGAGCATTTTTGGGATGTACTAAACAAATATATCCTATCTATGGAGGCCCCACTTCTCAACTTACAGGACTTAAAGGATCTGCTGCTAAGATCTTGGTGCCAGATACCACAGGACACCTTCAGGGGTCTAGTGTAGTGCATGCCTCGACGGGTCAAGGTCGGTGTGTATATTATGTATATATGGAAAAGATACATTTTAAATTCCAAATATTCTATTTTAAAATGAATACACCTGAAACATCAAATCAAATGGTCAGTGTTAAGATTATTTAAATTGTTCCGATAACTACCAGGGATAAGAGTTTGGTCACAGGTTTATTGTTTGAGCTGGGTCATCACAGTAATCTCACAAGCTAGTTATCAATTATCAGAGCATGGACTCCAGTAACCCACTGGTTCGGTATATAATTGATCGATTCCTCTGTTGTGTCTCTTCAGTGAGTCTTCATCTCTCATTACCCCCAGACGAAACCAGGGGCACATTCGACCCCATGACCTTGCGCTGAGGTTGTGGGGGCAAATTCTGACCCAAAAACAAGAACAAGCAACCAATGAACCATACAATCCTTATTCGATTTTTTCCCCCTTCTACAAGATTTGATATATCAAATAATTATACCAGTCTAACCATTTGGTTTCTGTATTTTGTCAACAACAACAACAAAAACAACTATGATATATTTGGCAAAATGTTAAAGTGTTAAAAAGTTTACTACATTTACCCACCCGTAGTAATGTACAACAAAAGACTCTTTGAGTTCATCCTAATCACAGATTTCATATTATTTAACTGACAACAGCCTGTCAATAACAAAGACTCTCATTACCAGAGCAATACAGATGGCCAGATGCAGTTAATCCTGACTGCAGATCTAGACTGACATGTAATCAACTAATTAAACCTTTAATCTAGTGTCTTCAGCAGTAATTGTTTTGGTGCTGTTCTGAATGTGGTCCCAAAATAAAGCTTGACGAGTTCACACTTACATATAATTAAATAGAGTAAAGGTTATGTGTTTTTGACGTGCTGTCTGAGGGGAGGGCTCCGAGTCTGAACCCAGAGAACTCCCCTCATCCCAGGTTGGGATAGAAATAGTTATAAGTGAGGTGCATATATACCTCTAATTGTTAAATGTGTTGATTAAATGAATGTGCATGTCCTGTGTTGATTAGGTTAATTATCTGAATGTGCTCCTCCTGAACTTTCAGGAATCATATGTGTGAAACAGGGATTTTTTTGCTCATGTTTTGGCCAGAGTCGGTCGTTGAAAAGGCAATAAAGACTACAGGATGAGTCCCTAATGAACTCCACTAGACCCTCATGATGTAAGCCTGTTGCATAACAATAGAAAGATGCAGAACAAACAAACCATTTAAGAACGCTCTCTGTCAAACACTAGCTCGTTATGATCCGTTTCTGGATATTTCCATTATGATATCCAGTGTTATTTGATCCGCAAATCCGGTCTCAAGCAGAATTAACCCATTCTAGAAACCTTCTGGAAAAGATTCTGCTTGTCGCCTTTCGTTTATTTATTTATTTATTTATTTATTTATTTATTTATTTATTTAGTTAGTTAGTTAGTTAGTTAGTTAGTTAGTTAGTTAGTTAGGTAGTTAGTTATTTAGTTATTTATTTATTTATTTATTTATTTTTATTTACATTTACTAACTAAATTCTACAAGCATACGTTTGTGCAGATTGAGTTTAAAAACATACATATAGTGTGCAATATGAAATCAGCCTTTGATCAGTATTGAGAAATACAGTTTAATCGTTTTAAATATATTTATGTAATTCTTATAATATCATTACTTTATAATATGATATATATTTAATTTAAATAAACAAAATAAACCAAAACAAATATTGTATTATATTATATTATATTATATTATATTATATTATATTATATTATATTATATTATATTATATTATATTATATTATATTATATTATATTATATTATATTATATTATATTAATCATTATAAAGGCAGCGGGACAGCTTTGTAATATATATATATATATATATATATATATATATATATATATATATATATATATATATATATATATATATATATATATATATATATATATATATATATATATATATATATATATATATATATATATTAAACAAGCAAAACACTTTTCGGTTGATTCAGTATTCTTTTACTCTAGGTCTATATAAAGTGGCCTCATCAAATTAAAGGATATTACGATATTTAATGTGTCCAAATACTGTTTGAGGCCATTTTATATGGAATTTATTATGGGTATATGTTGTTTTATTATGTATAAAATCTATAGGACATAAACAAGTTTCTAAAAGCACATGGTGTTACAAAAATACACACATGCCCCATTAAACAGACACACATATTGTGTTCTTCTGCAGTTGAGGGGATCAGGGGCGGGAGGCATCCCTCTCCTAATCTTCCGAGGGGGCCAGAGAGTATAAAAGACCTGTAAACCCTGCACCGCTCCCAAGGAAAGCCGAGCGTTGACATCCACTCCTCCTCAGGAGAGAGATATAAGGGGAACGGTGCTGCAGCTGCACCCAGTTAACAGCCTGTCAATCAACCGGTGAGTAAAACCTTTGAATATTTAATTATTAATAAGGGAAGAGTTCTGTAATAATATTCTGGAGTAAAGTTACAATGTAGTTGTGGTTGTTTTTTTTTTATGTGATAATGCCCAGCTGACCATATATTATCCTGCTTATTATATGGCTACTTATTGAATAAATAAATAAACAGTATAAAGACTATTGATTTGATGTTAGATTAATTTATTATGCAAGAAGAAATAGACATGAGCGTTTGCCTGGGACAAGTAATTTATACAGTTTACATCATGCAAAATTATTTGATCACAGAATGTCAGAGTTCACCAAACGGAATAAAATATACCAGAAAGCTGTATAATAATTTCATCTGTAAAGTATCAAAACTTAAATTTGCTTTAGCACGGTTTACTTATATGCATTCAAATATATAGAAAAATGTATGTTATAAAAAAAAAAGTATGTTACATGATGATTATAATTAATAATATTATTACATCATATGTGTGTGTGTGTATGCAATAATAATAACGTACAAATTGTATTCACTGGATATTTGAATATTTTTTTGAAATATGTATACAAACCCTTCCTTATTGTTATAAACATGATGTGAATATTTTTAATAGAATGAATGATCAAAAAATGTATACCAAAAAAAAAAAAAAACTTTTTTTTTTTTTAACAACAATTGTGAACAGGCTTCATTGCCTTCGTGACACTATATGGCAGTCTTTGAAGAATATATCTGAAGGTCATTTTTGACTCTTATCCTTTCTGTTTGCTCAGCATGTTTGGTGTTATCCTTGCTCTAATAAGATTAACCCAAGTGCAGATTGCCACCATTGGGAGGTGTGTGTGTGTGTGTGTGTGTGTGTGTGTGTGTGTGTGTGTGTGTGTGTGTGTGTGTGTGTGTGTGTGTGTGTGTGTGTGTGTGTGTGTGTGTGTGTGTGTGTGTGTGTGTGTGTGTGTGTGAGGGGGGTGGGGGGAAGAGACATTTATTAATCTAAGCTCTGGATTACACAAAATGGGTCACCCTACCCATCACCCAATCCCAGAGCTCATTTGAGGAAGCATGGACCCTGATATACATTCAATTAGAGCGGAATATGTATTTGGATTTGCGTATTACTCATCAGTAAGAGGATTATGGGTGGAGTTTTCTCAGTCTGGGGTAGCAGCCATAGATGTTCATTAGGTGCCGGTGACCTTGTAATTAGTCTAACCTTCCTGGCCTAATGTACATTAAAAAAAGTATTAAATATATGTGTTTTAAGCCAGTTAACTCTGGTGTAGTAAATGTCCTTTCCAGAATGATGCCAAAATCCATTTTATAGAAAAATCAATGTGTCATTGGGTGTGACCATGAACTCACTTCAGTTTTTTTTATTATTTTTACATCAGTACTACATCACGGAGGAGTGAATACAAAGAGAAGAGACCAACAGTGACCGACAACCATGAATCTTGAGCCGCCCAAACCAGAGATGAAATCAGCCACCCGTGTCACTGGTGGTCCCGCCACACCACGCAAAGGACCACCAAAGTTTAAGCAGAGGCAGACTCGCCAATTCAAGAGCAAGCCACCAAAGAAGGGGATCCAAGGGTAGGTTACACGGTCAAAATCATGACTTTATGAGAATGGCTTTGTGTTATATTACACTCCTGTCATGTTTTATTACACTAAAGTAGTAATTATAGAAATTATGGTAATAATATTGAATAATTCTACAACGTGACTATATCAAAAAATATTTTAAAATTTAATCTAATTTATTTCAATTGAATATATCTGAATAATTATTTTATTTTATTTTATTTTATTTTATTTTATTTTATTTTATTTTATTTTATTTTATTTTATTTTATTTTATTTTATTTTATTTTATTTTATTTTATTTTATTTTATTTTATTTTATTTTATTTCATTTTATTTTATTTTATTTTACAGTTTTGGAGATGACATCCCTGGCATGGAAGGTTTAGGCACTGGTAAGCATAATCTGCTCTGCATTTTTCCTCACGTGTTTTGCCATTATGACACCTACCATCTATTCTAAGCCGCCCTTGTCCGACAGGGTTAGTCTGATCAGACGATGCATGTATGTCAGACAAGCCTCTCATACTGAGCATCATCAATGACATTATGACATTACTATGATTAAACAGACGTGAATGCTACTTGGCTTTCAAGCTGCTTAAGTTAACCCTTTGGATGACAGATGAACTCATGTTGCTGTGTTTGTACCTACAGACATCACTGTTATCTGCCCCTGGGAGGCCTTCAACCATCTGGAGCTTCACGAGTTGGCTCAGTATGGTATCATCTGAGCCCTTCACCTTCCCATCATCCTCCCTGTCATGGTCTCCAAGCCACCTGCCTCTGTCTCCAAGTGGACCATTCCATCTTTTATAACAGAATAAACACACAAAAGAGCAACATTTATAAAAATGGAAAAACACAAGAAAAAATTTCTACCAAAAAAAAATCTGACTATCCATCCCTCCGGTTTGTCTTTTTCTTGCAGTCCAAGAACATGTTCTGCTCAAACTATAGAACAGAAAAGTCTATATATGATCCGGTCAGATCGCGTTCTGTTTGCCTAGAACAACTGCTGCTCCTTTTCTTTGCTCTCTTCTACTCTTCCCTCTGTTTTCTCCTGGAACCAGAAACATACGCAAGCAAGACAGCCTCAGAGTGAGTAAAAACAAGAGACGTACCCGTGAAATGCCTGGCTTCTCATTTCACGTGCCTCGGTGCCTCTTCATGTCCACCTCCGCCGAGTTCATAAGAAAAGATCAAAGTCCTGTAGAGATGAAACACAGACGCCGCTTCAGTTAGACCACCAACACTTTATTTCAGCCCACTCTTTCCCCATCAGGCTACATAATTGGGTAATATATTCAGATTTTGACATTTTAAACTTTTTACTCCCTTCTACTTTTTTCATTTCTGTGTAAGGATGCTCTCAGGAACAGTTACTTTTTTAAATATCACAATGGCTTTTGCAACACCCCTGTTCAAATCATGCATACATTAACACATACAGGCACAACTGGATCATTAGAATTTTTTTTGGGATCTGATTTTCAGTTTCAGTAAGTCTCTCAGGCGACTGTTAGGGAGCAGTGTTGGGCTGTCATGTCTTGTGTCCTTCATCCATAGTTTTTTCCCCATCTGCATCATTTGTCATTATCATCATCACATCCCTCTTTATCATTGTGTCCCATTTTAGCTTTACTAATGTATTCATTACTTACCATTTGTATATTTCATTGTCTATTATAAATCATTATAATTTGATCTAGGCTCCATTTACATGTCCTTTATTTTTCATAGATTTATGATTTTCTAGCCAATAATTTCATTTAACTTTTTTTGTCATTGTGTCAAGTATGTTTATTTCCCTATGTTAATGTTTGTTGCATGCTCTTTCACCATTATGTTTTATGTTCATTCATTGATTTGTTCAATCATTAGTTTAGTCACACTGTGATTCTAGTAGAAAAAGCCCATTTCCCACACAGTCAGCTACACCAAATATAAAGATATATCCAAAGTAAGTTCTATACTATAAAATGTGGTTTGCACAAGTATGAACATATGTTAATTTTCACACAGATCCTTATGTATTAAGATTGAGTCCTCCTGAATCCTCAAGTTGTGAAGGAAGTTCTCCTGTGTTGTTCTGGCCTGCATTTTGCAGATGTTTGAGGTTTGACAACATCAGTGACTAAAGTGAAATTTTCTCTCTGCAGGATGAGATCAAAATAAAGCTTGAAAAAAAGAGAAACAATTATTTGCTTGTTTTTTTTCATGCTTCTGATATCAGTGTAAGTAGTCCATGGGTTGGGAAATAAATAAGCATTTTTGTAAAAATAATAGTACATAATGTTTGGATATAATCAATAGACGAGTACAAAAATATATATAAAAATAACTGTATATAAGAAATATAATATATAAAATAAAATATATAATTTAATAAGAGAGTGGTTTTGCTTTCTACTTTGGTAATAGATAAAACTGCATCTATTCAAAATAAAAGAAATAAATAATAAATATTCTATATGCCTCTATTCAAAATAAATAATAAATAAGGCTGTGTGTGTGTGTGTGTGTGTGTGTGTGTGTGTGTGTGTGTGTGTGTGTGTGTGTGTGTGTGTGTGTGTGTGTGTGTGTGTGTGTGTGTGTGTGTGTGTGTGTGTGTGTGTGTGTGTGTGTGTGTGTGTGTGTGTGTGTGTGTGTAATATAATGTGGCATATACACCCACCTACATCAATACACACACACACACACACACACACACACACACACACACACACACACACACACACACACACACACACACACACACACACACACACACACACACACACACACACACACATGCCATCACAAATAAGCAAGTAAATAAAAACTATTATAACATGAAAAATTCCACAAAAACAAAAGCTATTGAAAATGTGACTACAAAATGTGACTACAAAATGACGTGAACTTTAAAAACTGTATAATAATAATAATAATAATAATAATAATAATAATAATAATAATAATAATAATAATAATAATAATAATAATAATAATAATAATAATAATAATAATATTATATAAAATTCCTAATCTTTTGGGGGAAAAATAGGCTTTATATGCAATTTCTTTAAAAAAAATGAAAAATACAAACAATAAGATATACTGGAACATAACATATATCTCCTAGTTTCTATCCGGTGACTTTAAGCATGATTCCGTCATAGCCCGGACTCATATAGATGTAGCACCGGCTCTGTGAGTTTGGCATCGCTGCATAGACCCGAGCAGATCACAAAAACAGCGATACTAATTTACGTCAAGTCTCATTTCGGCGACATCAAGAGGGACGTTTCATCCCATGAACATGGCAGAAAACATAGTAAGTGTCAGTCTGCGTGTGTATGTTGGCAGTTTAAGTGAAGTCTGTCATCCAGTGATGAGGCAGCAGAATTGTTAGCATGATGCTAATGATCATACTCAGCCAGAATGGTCCAGAAACGCATTAACAACAAAAACACATTTATGTATGTGTTCACCACTCATCTGACTCGTTAACTTGTGATTTACTGCTGAGGTTTGTTATTTCGGTTGAGGCTGACTTTATTTGGCTTGGCACAGGTTATTGAAGACAAGATATGTCAGTGTAAGTTAATGTCTGCTTATTAAATTCTAACGTTAGATGTCTTTCATCTAAATTACTTGTTGAGATATTAACATGTGACCTCAGTTAACTTAGAATTGTTTAAAACTGTTGCGTTTCTTATAGTTTTATATCTGGGAAGTGAGTTGACATTGAGTAACTTATTAAAGTGTTTTGAATGGCACTTGGTATTTTGTTTTGCTTTTGTATTAAGAGAAAGCGGTTGAGACCAGGAGTGTAGCTCTGTGTTTTTATGGTAATACTTAACAATAATATGTAATTTGGTAAAATGTGGAGACGTGTATCATGCGAAGACCTCTGAATTGCTTTGAGGTTCAAATGCCAATGGTTTCCCCTCCAACCACCTGTTTTGTCGTATTCGTACTGGCTTGTTTTGGATTCGTTAATAGTTGTGCTCTTGTGCAGATTTAACCCAAGTGGTGCTCATTGCAGAGCCAAATGACAGCGCCACCTCTCTGGACGTCATGGTTTGAATTTGACCTAGTCCAGCTCCACCTCTGTGGATCTAATGGGTAGAGGGATGGAGTAATGGGTAGGAATAGGCTTATGATGTGGTTGGAACTTCTAGCTCCATCCATTATGCCCAAATTACATCCAGAGATGGGGAGCTAGACTTCATTCTCTGCAATGAACTGCCCTATTTAACTTTTGCATTATGCCTGTAGAGAGTGGTTGTCTATTCAAAGTTTGCATGTTTTATTGTTTGTATTTTCCACTAACCATAAACTTCCCTTTTCTTATATTTGCTCATTGACAGATCATCCGTGTCCAGTCACCAGATGGAATGAAAAAAATCACCTCAACAAAGCGTGAGACAGCTGCAGCTTTCCTTAAGAAGGTACAGAGAAAATTGAATTTTTTTGCCCTAGACCAGACCTTACTCTGTGCTTTGTGCTCTGTATTGTTTCCCCCCCTCATATGTAATGAAAAGATAAAAGCTGTACAACTGTCTCCTTTAAACCTTTTATTGACAGTATGGCTGCACTGCAATATTATATTATTATTGGTATAAGATTTCTATTTTCAATAAATGCTGTTCTTTTGAACATCCTATTCATCGAAAAATCTAGGAAGAAAATTGTTTCTACAAAATGATTAACCAGCACCCCTATTTTCAACATTGATGATAATAATACAAAATGTTTCTTGAGCACCAAATACGCACATTAGAATGATTTCAGAAGAATCATGGCTTTACCGTCACAGGGATAAATCACATTTTAAAATGTATTACAAAACAGCTATTTTTGTTGTAATTTTTTCCCATGATATTACTGTTTTATCAAATGAATGCAGCCTTTGTGAGCATGTGAGACTTCTTTCATTTGCATTTATTTAATAAATTAATCCTTTTTAGCCAAGCAGATTAAATGATTAGTTAACTTGTAACCAAATGAAAATTACCTCATGATTTACTCACCCTCAAGCCATCCCGGGTATATATGACTTTCTTTTTTCAGACGAACGCTATCAGTTCAAAACGTTTACGCTGCGCCAGCTACAACTTCTTCAAGTTGAATACAGAAGGCAGTGTGAGGGAAGCTAGATATTTTACATTATAACTTTTTAATTATAGATATTTTTCGCACAAAACTCTTATCAATTCGCTTCAGAAGCCCTTTATTAACCCCCCGGAGATATGTGGATTACGTTTATGATGGATGGATGTGCTTTTTTTGTCTTCAAACTCGTGGGTCCTGTTCACTGCCATTATAAAGCATAGAAACGTCAGGATATTTATTAATACAACTCTCATTGTGCTCATCAGAAAGAAGAAAGTCATATACACCTAGGATGTCTTGAGGCTGAGTAAATCATGGGATAATTTTCATTTTACTTAGTTAAGTAACTAATCCTTTAAGTTGACTGTAGCAAAATATTTAAATCTTCATTCAAATAAATATTGAATTTATTACTGTCATATTTATTTGCTCACCCTTCACTATAATTATGACAGAATAGGTGTTACTATTCACCACAGATTGTATCCATTGTCTGCCTCTGCACTTATGCAATGGTTATTCATAGCCTGTCTAGAAAGAAGCTGAGAATAGCACTACAACAACATCAGATTCTGTGAGTCATTAATAGTGGCAGCACAGACTCTTACTCCTGCTGAGTGCGGAGTGCTGAATGTTGGTTTATTAATAAGGGCAGCTCTGAAAAAGGAGACCTATGTCCATATGCTGCATAATGTGGGCCGCTGTGACACGCATCTCTTCTGTGGTGCAAAGCTTGTTGGGCGTTGTGCTTTCTTCAGAGTCAGAAATGAACCAGAGCTTAGTCCCAAAATCCGTTTAAATGACCAAAATATAAAATGATTATAGCAGGGTTAATATAGTTTGCTGAAAATTGCCCTGCGTCTCAATCAGCTCCCTAGTTCACTAGTCAGGGCACTGATCAGGACATAAGTCAATGGGCTGACTCCCTGATCAGTGCCCTGACAACTAAACTAGGGAGCTGATGGAGACTCACCCCTAGTCTCGAAAATTAGAAACTTGGCCGAACGTCTGGTGCACACAAATGGGAGTTTTGTACTCGTCATCTGATTGGTTAAATTCTACATGATTTCCAGGAGACGTGTCTGTTGCCTTCTTTAGCAGTCTGCCCATAAAACAAAGCCGTTGTGATGCCAAACCCTTTCATGGAAGAGGAAAGCTAAAACGTTTACAACTGTGACAGTGAGCACTTATAAGGATCAGCTAAATGCTGGATTTTCAAACGTTTTTGAAGTTCGCTGCACCATTGTTAAAGAAAACCTGCACAACTTTATTGAATTAATCATTTATTAGATGCACGCTTGCCTGTTATCATAGGGACATTGACTTTACTTTTTCACGCCCTTAAACATGATGCGGAACCAAACAAAATGTGATTGTTTGCTTTACATGTTGGTGGTCATATGTTGGCTTGGGCGGTCCTTAGCCAATGAAAACTACAATGGAGTCTAGACCTTCTACTATCAGTCTGATGGTCTGGCTATACAAGACTAGCTGAAACCAAAAGGAGAAAAAAAAAGCATTTGTTGCTTTAAATAAAATAAAAAAACAACAACAATTCACATTTTAATTTAGCTAAAACTGAAATAAAATGGCAAAAACAATGTACTTTTTTTTAAAATGCAAAATTACTACTTTTTATTTGTTGTCTAACGTCTCATAATATTCTATTTCTAGATCTATTTAGTTGTATGTTTAGTAGGTAATCAATATTCAGAATAAGTGCAGACAAACTATTTCAACATGTTACCTCATGACAACCTTATATCTTATCTATGTCTTGATTTTGATAGCTTAAATTGTCATTAGGATTATATTTATATGAATATATGTCATAGAGGAATTTGGATGTTTTTTTTAGTTGAAGGTGCTGTGGGCTGTTTTGAGACAGGCAGAGGGTTTGTGTTTGCCTGGTGTAGACACTGCAGGGCCCATTAAAGATTCATGTCTCTCAGCAGGAAGGCAGAGAGTGAGTCAGCGATCAATTGAGACCATCTCAACGTTTGATTTCGGCATTAAATGGCAACAAAGAGACACAGAGAAGTTGGAGAGTCTAGCTATGCCCTCTGAGTGATAAATGTGTGCTTGCTCATCTTGTGTTCTGGCGCTTGGATCAAAAGAAATACAAAATGCATTTTAAAAATATTTTCACGTTGAATATGTCATTAACCGGGTAGTATGTTACACTTTTCAAGCTATGAGTAAGTTCACTTTGGAAAATGAGTTCATACAGAATGAATGTTTACATTCCACAGCGCTACTTATTCATCGCTTTTCTATGTAAACTTCTATTGTGCTTGTGTTGCTCATCTTTTGCAGTGTCGAAAAGTACAAGGCTTAAGTTAAACGTTTAAAAAACGCATCTCTAGCAGGGTTTCAGCGGGTCTTTACGTCTTAAATTTTACCTTCCACAACTTAAAGGGGTACTTCAGCGCTGGGAAGATGAATCTGTATTTAAACTGGGTCATCAATGTAGTAGAAATGTGAAATTATTTTTGAATTTGGTGCCTTCTAGACTGAGAAAAGGCAGAAAATGTATTTTTGTCTCATGGGGATGAAAGACTACAATTCCCAGAATGCTTCGCTGCCCTGTGAGGCCATTCCCAAAGCCACCGCTACTGTGACTGAGTTGGAGAAGACACTACAATTAAAAACTGAACGTGTGTGTTCAATATAATGAGTGAGTCACACGCCAGTATCACAGCACTGAGCACTAACTGCAGGAGTGAGATAAATGAGCTCTCGTGATGAGAGCTGAGGTAATCGCGACTACACTCGCGGCATACATTCACAACGCGAGTTCAGTCTGGCGCGTTTCAGTTCATGCCTTTGCAAGCTTAACTTATATAGAAATTAATTTGAGAATTTCAAAGTAAATGGACTGCATTTATATAGCGCTTTTATCCAAAGCGCTTTACTTTTTTGCCTCACATTCACCCATTCATACACTGACGGTGATGTCAGCCATGTAAGGCGCCATCCAGCTCATCGGGAGCAGCTGGGGTTAGGTGTCTTGCTCATGGACACCTCGACACTTGGTCAGGTGGAACCGGGGATTGAACCACCAACCTTCTGGTTTGTAGACAACCTACATGAACCACTGAGCCACTGCCGCCCCAGTGCCGCCCCTCACGTCAAAGACTTACATTGCTCACCACAGCTCCGTATAAATGAGTGCCTGTAGCTGCGACCTGAGCTCTCCCTGCCAGCTGAGTGTAGTCTCCCATGCCTGGGTTCAAAACATGCGGAAATGGCTCCCTCTGCTGGCTGTAGTCTTTAGCCTTTGAGCAAACATTCCTCCTATGATGCAAATATCGTCAATTTGCATCATAGGAGGAATTTTTCCAGAAATATAATGCATAAATCTCTTGTCTCAGGGGGATATGAGGGGGGAAAGCACAATCATTTGAATATACTCCAGGGTTTCTACAGATACAAAGCCCTATGCTAATTGCTGAAGTAACCCTTTAAGGCCATAATGTCTTAAATAAGAGGAGAACATCTTAAATTCATTTATCATTGCATTAAATTAGGGCTGATGCAGAAAACATTGACGGAATTGCAGAATTCATTTATAAAAATGGAATTTACTGTATAGTGCAGAATGTCACAATTTGTCAATTTTTGGATGAATAAATCAGAAGTAGGTCAGTACACTTAGAGATAGTTTACCCAAAAATGACAATTCTGTCATTGTTTACTCACCCTAATGTCGTTCCAATCCCATAAGACTTTCGTTCATCATATAAAGCAATCAAGTCTCTTTGGAATAAACAGATTGATTCATATGGATTAGTTCTCGATCTCTTTATCTCTTTCCTGTGCACAGTACCTTTTAAAAGTTTGAGGTCAATGAAATTTGTGTTTTATTGAAAGTATTAAATAAAATTTAAATAAAAGTATTAAATTGATTGATATTTTCTATATTCTAATCAAATAAATGCAGCCTTGGCTAGCATAAAATATTTCTTTCAAAACACTAAACCTACTAACCCCAAACTTTTGAGTGGTTGTAATTTTTGTTAGTATTTTTATCCTGATTTTGTCTTTATAATGCAGGGAGTGATCACACAAGATCTAGTAGCTTATTAATTGTTTAATAGATGCTTATGTTATGTATGTGCATCTCTCTTGTCTCAAATTCTTTCTCACAAGCACTCTACTCTCATAACTTCATTTGTGTAATGTGTTTATCTGCATGGCTTTAGAGACTCAAAGTCCTGCAGTGCAGTCATCACTGCAACTTTCAGTCTCTGAAAGTCATATAATCATGACTGACACCACACATTTGGATGGATCCCTTATTTAACGCATCAACTTTATTATCTAATTAGAGGCTCCAAAAGGAGGATTACACAGACCAAGAACAACTGTGCTGCAGTTATATTAATTCTATCACCAGGAATAAAATGGAAACACTTGTTAGCTGCTTGTTTCTAACATCCTTTGTTACTTTCTTTCCAGGTTGCCAATGAGTTTGGCTTCAGTTCAAACGGTTTTTCGATCTACCTGAACCGGAACAAGACTGGAGAGATCCTGTCACAGAACAAGACCCTCAGCCTACTGAAAATCAAGTAAGTGTGCAGCTGTGAGATATTGGGTACCTGTGCACAAGTAAACACGACTGAGTTGTTTTTCTTTGTCTTTTAGGCATGGCGACATGCTTTTTCTTTACCCATCGTCAGCTGGGCCCTCCAGTGAGAACATGGACACAGCTCAGCCCCACACCTCTTCTTCCTACCCCTCCTTTCCTTCCTCCTCCTCATCTTCATCTTCCTTATCCCGCTCACACTCTGCACCTCAGATCCCAGAGGATGAAATTGACCAGTATCTGTCCAAACAGGAGGGAAAGATCTACAGAAACAGAGACCCCCAGCTGTGAGTCTGCTTTTCTTTCCACACTACCTCGGAAACAGTTCTTATCTATGTTGCATATATTGTTCTCAAGTCCTAGTGGATTTTCAAAGTTATTTTCAGGTCATACTATTGCAAGCGATTGCAATGTGCAGCTTATTGAATTATTCATTTAGTATTCAGTATATTTTTACTGTGTATGTTTACAAGTCTTACTCTGTCTTTGTTTCTCAGGTGCCGGCATGGTCTCATGGGGAAATGTGTGCACTGCGTACCTTTAGAGGTAAGAACTTGTGATTGCTCCAAGGGATACTAGGATACTAGAATACTGATTGGAAGATGGGTCTCATACAAGGGTCCTCAGCAAACTTGCAGGGGGGACTCAAGATGACTTAAAATAAGCTAAAAACTAATCAAGACGAAAGCCCGCATCTTATTTTTATTTGTCTGGGTCCCCACAGTCTCAGAAAATAGGATATTTTGATTATAAAATATAATATATGATTGTAAATATGGATATAAGATTATAAAAGTGTGATTTCTAGACCTGGAAAAGTGTAAAATCTGAAAAAGACATGGAATTTTCATTTTTGCTCCCCCCCCCCCCCCCCCAACAATATGTTGAGTAGAAATATCTGAGAAACTGCCAAGTTTGTGAATTTAAGATAAATTTATCTCAATCACAAAAAATGGAAATGTCATATAAATATATTGAAGGGTTAGACTAGATTCTGTCATTAACTACTCCCCCCTCATGTCGTTCCAAACCTTTAAGACCTTCGTTCATCTTCAGAACACAAATGAAGATATTTCTGATGAAATCCCGAGAGCTTTCCGACCCCCGCATAGACAGTTTTCTAATTAAAATTTTAAAGGCCCAGAAAGATAGTAAAAACATCATTCAAGATGTCCATGGGACTCCACCCTTGAAACCGTCATTTTATGAAGCGACAAGAATACTTTTTGTGCACCAAAACAAACTGAAAATAACGACTTTATTCAACAATTTTTTCACGTCTGTGTTAGTCTACTATGCAGTTTACGTTTTAAATACAGCGCAGCTCCTGCGTCACTGCGTAGGAGACTGACACAGACTAGTAATTGTTATTGTTGAATAAAGTTATTTTTCTTTGTTTTTGTACACAAAAAGATTTTTTGTCGCTTCATAAAATGTAGGTTTCAAGGGTAGAGTCCCATGGACATCTTGAATGATGTTTTTACTATCTTTCTGGGCCTTTCTGGGCCTTGAAAATGTAATTTAAATAGCTGTCTATGGAGGGGTCAGAAAGCTCATGGATTTCACCAAAAATATCTTCATTTGTGTTCTGAAGATGAACAAAGGTCTTACAGGTTTGGAACAACATGAGGGTGAGTAATTAATGACAGAATTTTCGTTTTTGGGTGAACTAACCCTTTAACAAAAAGTTATGTAATCATTACAATTATTTTAATATATTGTCAGTTGACTCTCCTAGTTTCTGTTAATGTAAAAAGTTTGAAAATAAGCAGCTTTGTCATTATAGCAGAAGTACTTCAATATTTTTGTCTACATAATGAGGGGCCATGAAGTCTAAAAGGTTGAGGACCACTGGTCTAACCTAGATGTCTATCAGAGAGCATAGATTACAATACAGCAGTTAAGACTGATCAAAATTTCACTGAAGTGAATTTGCTGTTTAATTTTCCATTTTCTGTTTTAATAGCCTTTTGATGAAGACTATCTTAACCACCTCGACCCACCAGTCAAGCACATGTCCTTCCACGCCTACATCCGGAAACTCACGGGTGGAGCAGACAAGTTAGTGCTTCTGGGAACTCTCCGCTCTTACCTGAATAAGATTGATTAAGAAATGTAATAAAGTTTTCCTGTCTCTCAGGGGGAAGTTTGTGGCACTTGAAAATATCAGCTGTAAGATTAAATCCGGCTGTGAGGGTCATCCGCCCTGGCCAGAGGGCATCTGTACCAAGTGCCAACCCAGCGCCATCACTCTCAACAGACAGGTACCCAGCTCCTCTCCGTCTGTGTCATAAACATCCGTACTTTCATCTAATCACTCTCTACTTCTCTGTTTTATGCTCAGGTGGGTAAATTAATGCTAAGGTGCAGTGTCATTTATGACCATGTTTTGATCTGCAAAATTCTTGTTGCAGAAATATCGACATGTGGACAACATCATGTTTGAGAACCACACCATTGCTGACCGTTTCCTTGACTTTTGGAGGAAGACGGGTAACCAGCGGATGGGGTACCTGTATGGACGCTACACTGAGCACAAAGACATCCCTCTTGGCCTTCGAGCAGAGGTTGCTGCCATTTATGAACCTCCTCAGGTGAGAGACTCAGGCCTAACACAGAATCAGTGGCCCATCTTCCTTTACTGCAAACACAACAATAGCACTGTAAAACAAGTATGTTTTTGTAATTTTGAGTGACTGATTCTCTAAGCTATTGTGTGTTATGTGCACTAGGAATAGATAAACACAAGAGGGCATTAGAAGACTTAATATTTATAGTTTGGCTCCCCATTCTCAGACGAAATGTGAGGGCCCCAAAAGATTTTTCTGGTACTTCTGCTGAAATGACAAATAAGCACATTTTTGAGCTTTATTTATGAAAACTTAGTCATAATATATCAAAATAATGACATTTTAATAAGAATTAAAATAATAAAATAATTCCAGGTTTTACCATTTTTCCAGCAATTTGTGATTACAAGGCTTTTTCTCCCCCACAATAGTATTTTCTGCCTAATCAAATTTTAGAGGTTGACAAAAATGTATATTCATAATAAAATTGCCCATGACTTTTAGCTTTTATTTTTTAATTCCAAAATATTCAAGGAATCACACTTTTAAAATTACCGCATATCCAGGTTTTCCAGGCCTTTTTATTTTTTTATAGAAATGACATTTGTTGAAGGAATAAATTAATTAATTAAAAAAGCCATTTAATACAAATTGTCACTTGGATGATTAATAAAGTACAGCAGTATTGCTCTAGTTCCTTAATTATGCATGTATGGAACTATTTGATTCAAAAAGGTCAAGTATTTATTTGCTGCTTCATGTTCTCTTCCTTTGAAACCTGTGTGCTATGACTCAGATTGGGACCCAGAACAGCTTGGAATTGATTGAAGATCCCAAGGCAGAAGCAGTTGAGGAGATTGCTGCAAAACTTGGTCTACGGAAGGTGAGATACCTTTTCCATTCCTCTTAAATATTGGGTAAATAGTAGTTCATGAAAGAATTAACATTTTACCCAAGTTATTAAAGACAACAGGATTTAAAATGGTCCGCTTGAGGGAGAGGAGAGAGCAGGGTTGCTTTAATCACAAAAAGCTTAACACATTCTAAGGTTGCTCTCATCAGAACCATTAGGCTTAATTACGCCAGTCTTCTTCATTCAAAACAAAGACTACAACCCAAATAAAGGGCAGTTTTATTGTAGTATCACTGAAATACCATTGTAGATTTATTAGTTTTGCACATATTTTGTCTGAACCTCTAGTAAATTACATGTTTTCTGAGTCCCAATTCACCTACTTATACTGCAACCTAATAGTATGTACTCTTTTTGTGAAGAAAAAGTACATACTTTTAGTGTGTAGCAGAAGAGTATGCAAGCTTTGGGACATACTATTCGTCATCTTTAACGGACTATGTTGCTTAGTTACATGCATCCCGTCACCATTTAAACTACCCTGTCAGTCATCGTCACAGTTCAAATCCTCCACATTCAATTTAATTTCCTTCCGTATCGGAGAGAAATGTGGTAGCATGTTGTTGATCTGCCATTCGTGGGTCTTTAATGCAGAGACTTTGCTCATGTGCAATTTAAAGGGGGGGTGAAACACTCAGTTTCAGTCAGTGTCATGTCAATCTTGAGTACCTATAGAGTAGCATTGCATCCTGCATATCTCCGAAAAGTCTTTATTTTTTTTAATAATTATATAAGAAAGATGCGCTGTTCCGAGTCTTTCCGAAAAAAGCCGAGCGGGTGGGGGCGTGTCGTGTGAGCGGAGCTAAATAATGACGTGTGCAGCAGCGCGCTGCTATTGTGTTGAGTCGAGTGCGTCATCCCTAACAGCGGGAAAAAAACTTTATTCAAAATAAAAATATGGCTTTTAATCAGATACAGCCATACATCTATGATCTGGAATCAGACCCAGAGGCTGCAGTTGAACAGGAGCAGCAGCAAAAACGACTAGAGCAGGACGTCTGTATGTGGTACAAGTTATACACTAACTATATAATATGCTTAGCGGCTTGTGTTATTTACATATTTATACTTGAATTATATCGTCGTATTTTTGTCTTTGAAGGTGTACATGTGGGAAGTGCAGTTGTGCACGTGTGTTTGTGTGTTTACGCGTGGTTTGTGTAGACAGTAAGCGGACTAAAAAAAAAACAGACATTTGAAGCAGTCTCACTCACCCTTCTAACGTTGGGACTGCTCCATCCTTCAGCATTAGGCGATTGGGAAAATCCGGCGTCGAGCTGGGCCTTGTTTATGAAACAGTCGGCACCGAAATGCAGCGAACAGATATAAACATTCGCGCAACTCAGTTGCTGATCCGGAAAAGCAAATTACATCCACTGTTGCCTTAACGCGGGGTTTTGGCGAATCTGTGCAGGACTCTCTTGGTCTAGCAACCAAAAACGCACTTTTTTGGTGACATTGTTATGTGCACATTACCTGTGCAGCGTAGCCTACAAGCCAGCGCTTTGATGGGCGTAGCCTGTTACTTTCGCTCTCTCCCTCTCTCTCTCTCACGCGCTTCCTGTAGAATTGTCCGTAAGGCCCATACAAGGAAATTCCGCCCCCATTAACGTCAAAGGGGACGCATGATCTCAAAAAACTTGCCGAAACTTATGACTAACCGGAAGTAGTATTTTTGACAAAGAAATACTCCCATCAAACGTCCACCTTAACTTTTGAAACTTTGTCTATGTTTAGTATGGGATTCCAAGTCTTTAACAGTGTAAAAGGATCAGTATGCATGAAACAGCATTTCACCCCCCCTTTAAATATAATGATGTGTTTAAAAGTTAATAGCCAAACTGTCATTACAAAAGTGGACCATTCGTTCCAGTGAAAGGAACCCTTAACGCTTCATGAAAAACCAAGACATTTTGGACAATTTAATGCTTCCAACTTTGTGGCAACAGTTTGGGGATGGCCCTTTCCTGTTCAACACGAAGACATGGATGAGCGAGTTTAGTATTGGAGGAACTTGACTGACCTGCACAGAGGCCTAACCTCAACTCGATAGAACACCTTTGAGACGAATTGCCAGGAAGGCCTTCCTGTCCAACATCAGTACCTGACCTCACAAATGCGCTTCGAGAAGTATATAAAAAAAATCCTATAATCACACTCCTAAACCTTGTGGAAAGCCTTCCTAGAAGAGTTGAAGTTGTTACAGCTGCAAAGGGTGGGCCAACTCCATACTGAACCATAGTATGGATTAAGAATGGGATGTCATTAAAGTTCATGTGTATGCAACGGCAGGTGTCTCAAAACTTTTAGCAATATAGTGTATATATGTGGAAGGCTGGATGTTTTAAGTGTAGATCTGTCATAGTGTAGTCATTCATCCCATGAGGCTCTCTTTTGGGATTCTTAGAGTTCCTCTCTCTCCACACCTCTATGACTTCCATATGATACTTTCAAGTTACTAGCTGATGGATGATAGTGTCCCATGTTTCTGCCTGAGCATGTGGAACAGCTTCCTGATGTAGTAAAGCTGTTTTTGATTAGTAATATCAGCTATTCTTTCAGGTGGGGTGGATTTTCACAGATCTTCTGTCAGAGGACACCAGGATAGGTACCGTCCGCTACACCAGAAACAAGGCAAGTTGGCAAATGAAAGATGAGTCTAACTACGGTGTGTTCCAATATCGTTATTGACCAATGGATATGTTTCAACTGTCTAGGATTCATACTTCCTGAGTGCAGAGGAGTGCATTACAGCTGGACACTTCCAGAATCAACATGGCAATGCGTGTCGGCTTTCTCCAGAAGGCCATTTTGGATCCAAGTTTGTCACAGTGGTGGCAACAGGTACGCAGTGTCCTCCTTTGCACAAGATTTACTGCTGCTGTTCACAGTGAGGTGATAAATTAAGGCATTTTGTTGTGTCAAAGCCTGTGTGGTATTTGCTTCAAGGCTGATAAATCAGTGTCTGTTTCAGTCCAATGCTGTCCATTTTTGCAGAGTAAATCTTATTGGTACCTGAGAAAAATGAACAGGTTTAGTATTTTTTGTTTTGGCAGGCGGTCCCGATAACCAGGTGCACTTTGAGGGTTATCAGGTGTCCAATCAGTGCATGGCTCTGGTGAGGGATGAGTGTCTACTGCCCTGCAGAGATGCTCCTGAACTGGGCTATGCCAAAGAGTCCAGCACTGAGCAGTACGTCCCTGATGTCTTCTATAAGGTACTAAATTAAAATGTTTTTCACACATCATTATGAAATAAGAATCGTACTGACACTAAACCTTTGAACAGAAGTATAAACCTACATTTTCAGAACTGTCATAGTCACACACTTTTAAGTCGTTTCAAGTTTTTTTTGCCTCTCGCTTTACATTTTCATTTTTGTTCCAGCATGTAACTGTAGCCATGATCATATCACCTGCAGGTTTTAACTGATGTCTCTTAACAATCTGAGCTTTCTTTTATCTAAACATTTCTTGAAACTTGGAAGTTAATATGTCTTGCTTTGGGCGTAAACAGTCTTATCAGCATCACCTCTGCCACTGGAATGCAGTGATTAGTTGTCAGCCAGGAATGAAAAGGTTCAAATTTCCAAATCTTTTCTTCACCTCCAGGATACAGACAAATTCGGCAATGACATCACGCATTTAGCCCGACCACTGCCGGTGGAGTACTTGATCATTGACGTGAGTAGCTGTCATGTTGTTACAACCACATTTGCACCGATAACACTAGACAAGTGGTTCCCATCCTATTTTACTCATGGCACCCCTCATCTCTAAATCAATACTGCAATCATACATGGCATCAAACTGGCTGTAAACCAATGGCCCAAATTCCTGATTGACCCACTGAACTTTAAACTTCATTTAATACTAAAATAAATGAATGCTGTCATAGTCAGTGCTGTTTAACCCTCTGTTTCAGATCACCACCACTTTTCCAAAAGACCCTGTTTTCACCTTCTCCTCTACTCTTCGCTTCCCCATCGAAAACAGAGACGCTTTGGGAGAGACTCAGGTATTTTATTTTTGGTCTGTCATATCTAGATACGTCTGTCAGCTTCTGTTGGTGAAGATGAATAAGCCTGGCATTGCACATGAAACTACTTTTAATTTTATTCTAACTTTTTTTTTTTTTTTTTACTGTGGTCAAAGTAGAGTCCTAGCTCCTAGATCAGGGGTCCCCAATCTCGGTCCTGAAGGGCTGCTGTCCTGCAGAGTTTAGCTCCAACCCCAATCAAACACACCTGAACCAGCTAATCAATGCCTTTATAGGACCTAGTACGGCATTGATTAGCTGTTTCAGGTGTGTTTGAATGGGGTTGGAGCTAAACTCTGCAGGATAGCGGCCCTCCAGGACCGAGATTGGGGACCCCTGTCCTAGATGTGTAGTTCTTTGCTAAATATTCACTTAAGAATGTGTGTGTGCGCAGGACTTCCACAGTTTAGCGACGTATCTTTCCCAGTGTCCCTCCTCCTCCTCCTTCCTGGGCATCGTCTCAGATTTCCACCTGCTCCTCTTTCTTGTCACCAATGAGGTCATGCCCTTACAGGTGAGTTTTTTTTGTTGTACTATACTACTACTATACTTGTTTTTTGTCAAGAGGGAACTTAATCTTATTAAGAAGTTACGCCCGTTTCACACATACTCTGTCTGTAGTGCGTATGCGGTATATATTTTTTTGCGCACCCATGTTAACGGTTTACAGCTTTCACACTGCACGCGGATGCTGTCCTTCAGTCCATTCCAGGTGCAGTGCGTCTGCAGCAGTGCGGCGATCGTTTTCGTACCGAGTCTATTTTTTGCTGTGCTGCACTGCTGCATTAAAGTGACAGAACATTGTTCGCATTAAAATAAACATGTACTGACGTGAAAATCTAGTAATTTCACCACAGATGCATATCATTTAAATTATATCCTACTTTTGTTTCAAAGTCAACACATGGCTTAAGACACCTTACCTGGCATTTAGGTTAAAAAAAAACGTGCCATAATAAGCACTCATCCTTTCTTGGAGGTGGAAAACAAAGTTATTTATGACCTGCAGGATTTCTTTTAAAAGGGTTTAAAAACGAAAGAAAAGACTAGATTATGCTGTTTTGAATAGCCTTTTGTAAGTTTCTAATTTAAAATGTTTGTAATTTTAGGCTGTAACCTATGTTTAAATGTTTTTTCATTTGTGTGAACTAAATCTAAAGTACTAGGCTATATAAATATGAATTAATTAATTGAATAAAATGTTGTTTAAATGTAGTACGTTAACCTGACTTCTATGAAAGAGTAAACAAAGAGAATTGCAATATCTGACGAGCCATGTTCAGTAACAACTTTCGGATTTTAAATAAAAAATAATGAATAAATGCTGTGTTTGTGGTATACAACAGCGGATCAGTTGCAGACTGCAAACACAGCATATGTAAAAGCACAACAGGGCATGCGGCTCCTGCACCGCATACGCAACGCAACACGCACTGCAGACGGAGTATGTGTGAAACGGGCGTTAGTACGTTTATTTTGCCTGACAACTTCACCCCTCTTCTCTCTTATGTCTACAGGACAGCATCGGACTTCTGCTGGATGCAGTGAAGACATCCAATGAGGAATTGGCTCAGACCTGGAAGAAATCAGAGCAATGGGCAACAATCGAGCAGCTGTGCAGTGAGTAGTCGTTCGCAGTCCTTTTTTCATTTTTTCATAATTTGAAGGAGTTCATTGTCGAGAACATCTCCATTTTGATATTATGATCAAAGGTGGGTCTTGATCTTTTTTAAATTTTTATTCTTTATCCCAGGCACAGTCGGAGGGCAGGCATCGGGATCTATGGATTATGCAATGGGTGGGCCAACTCTTCCACAGTCCTCTTCGGCTGTGTGGTCCTGCGTCCATTGCACCTTCATGAACCAACCCGGCACCGAGCACTGCGAGATGTGCAGTTTGCCTCGCAGCTAAAACCACAAGAATTCGGGCTGAACCGTACATCCCACCGGAAACAGCAGTGAGAGTGGGCGTGCTTGCCTGTATTCCTGCCGTTTTAGTATGCCTAATCCTTAACTCCTCCCCTCCCTCACTGACTGTGTCGGATCTAAACGCCTATGCCAGCCGCGTGCTCGAATATGCGCCCAATCCAACGCTGTGAGCTGCATCACTTTGATGATGATTGATGGCCGAAGATGATGGGTTGTACCCATGTAGCACTCTCTGTGTGAGCCCAGTGCATTCTGGGACTTAAATTTAGACAAAGCACTTGGACGAAGCTCCTTTCATCCCACTCATCTCCCTTTGCGGTCCAATATAACCTTTCAGCGCCACTGGTAAAACGATCATATTTTCTGATATTAAACGTCTTTCCCCAACTCTCACTGAGGATGTTGTGTAAATAATAAACAGAATAATGCTGTTATTTAATTTCAAAAGATTTTATATGTTGAGAGAAATTAATTTTTCAAGCCCATTTTGAGGTAGAAGTGCAGCTGAAAGATCTTTTTCATATCACCCTGGTTTCTTAGAACTTCAACCATAGTGTTGCAAGTTCTGATCACTTTCTTCACCCAACATGCATGCTTTCTTGCTTTTACTTCCATTCATTTTTCTTAATCCTTCACTTGGTTTTGGTGGATGATGAGCGTCAGTTCTAAACGCTTCATTAGATTGAAGTTTGAATGGTTGGTTTGGTTGCAGAACCAGAGTGCAGTTCCTTTTCCTTAAGATTGTAATTGACTTCTGAAGGCTCAAGAATCTATGCTTTGAATGTGAATTGGTTTACGTTTGCTTCGTAAAAACCCTCTAGCCACTCAACTTTGGTGCTGGTACCCTTTTCTGCACCATTTCACTGTCATCGGCCTTTCATTTTCAATTTCCCCTTCCGTCCCCCTGGCGCTTGTCCAGATTTCAGTTATGAAGATTTTTTTTCACCGTTCAGCCCTCGAGGAGTCATAGAGTATCATTGAGTATCATTGCCCCTTCAAAGGGGTCTGTCAGGGGCGTCGCTGAATATGCTCACCCACCTGTCAGCTCCACATCTGGTGGAGATAGAGAGATTGATTGATGGGGAAGGAACAGAGCTACAAATATAAAAGCAAAAGTCTAAACTTAGTCCACTTGATTGACATCATTGCCCTTGGACTTCACGTTTTTCTAAACCAGCCTCATAGATCTTGTAGGTTGGTCAGTGTAATCTGGACTGATTTTGCTGGCTGGACACAGGGTTATATTGTCTTTTGACAGAATGTTTTCATTCGGTCATGAACTTAATGTTTTAGAAACCAGCCCAAAGACATGATCTCTTAAATATGCATTACAGAGAATTTCAGCCATTTGAAATTATCTAGATGTTTACATTTGCATTTTGAAGAGTTTCCTCAGTTTTCTCGATTGTCAAACTCACCCGTAATTTCCGACACTAAAATTGTCTGTTGCTTCAATAAATAGGCACACACTGATCATTGACCACAGGATAAAACGTTTTTGGTTTAAATAAATTGAGGTTTGAGGTTGTACACTGTCTTTTCTCTGAGTTGTGGATGGCTGTACTTACACCACATTGTCACAAAACACAGGTGCCCTGAGTTGTATGCTTTCAATTGGTTTTGGGTTTTAAATACAGAGAATAGTTCAACAATAAAACCGATTCCTTTGGATGCTGTTGTCTTGTCTTTTTTTTTTTTTTTGGCTAGTTTTTATTTTATTGTTTTTGTTCTTACATTACTAGTGCATTTGTTTCATTCAACAACACATTTTGGTTATAAAAAAGTGTATAGTTTTTATCTATACACTGCTGCTTGATGTATTCATTTTATATACTGCAAGGCCTCTACATACAGTAGACCCTAAACAAATTGAGCATGTAGACTTATTTAAAGGTTTACTTTCAAAAATGTGTAACATGGCCATCATAATACCTGGTACTGCTTTCATTATAGGTTAATTTAGGAAAGTTGCGCCTGAACTTTGATTGACAAACAAACCAGTTATTTTTAGCATAAATATGAGTGTAACATGAGGTGAGATATTTTACATAATTTATTTGCAAATGGATACACCAATTTGTTTCTTAAACAATGGTTGATGAATAGACCTGAAGTTTTGCCTCCAGCCAGTCAAAAGGACCTCATGTGTGTGGCAGATGAGTCGCTGGAATGCTGAGGTAGAGTGAACTCGACATCAAACATCTTACCTGAAGCTCTCTGAAGTTAAATCTGTAACCCCAGACACATCTGGATCCTATCTTGTCCTCTCAACTGAACTCTTTATCTCTCTCTAACCTTCCCTCCACAGAAGTGATGTCCAATTTTATGGAGCAGTTGTAGATCCTCGAGGGACTACTGCCATTTTTATTCATTTTCTTTTAAACTTTGGAGGAGGTGATTGGCATGTTGTTGTCGCTGTTAGTATGGTTTTAGCGGATGTGGAAATGTGTGAACACATCCACACCAGTGACAATAGGTAGGTATGGAATCCGTATACGTTATATTGTAATAGAGTTTATTCTAACATTAAATAATTGTTATATGTTTTTACTTTACTATTATTAGTGCTATATTTCTCAGATGTTACCTGGGATGTCTGAGATTTCCCTACAGTAGTGTATCCGATTAAACTGATGGTAAGAAAGATTGAATGAAAAATGCAGATGTGTGCTTGAATTAAAAGCTGTTTGTCTTATAAAAGTGACATTGAAACTGAAACATAACTCCCATTTTAGACGCAACCCGAGTGGGCGGGATTAAGTAGGAATGAGTATATAAAGTCAGACAGGCACATTTTGCTAATATTTTTTAATTTATTTTATTTCATTGGCTCGTGAGGCAACCAGACCACAGGTAAGCACTTCTTTCTAGCAATACAATTGTAATTTTACAAAATGTTATTTTAATATTGGCAGTTGGCTACTTCACTGTTTAACTCCACAATCTTTTAGCAAGTGTAAACAATCACACATTTGGATGATCATGTGAATGACTTTGTTTACACAGGAATGAACCGTCTTATACCGTTACTTTTTGTGCTCTCTTTGGGAGCTGCTCAGAAAAGCTCAAGACAGACTTTAGAGTGGGACTACAAAGTTGAAGGTGAAATACGGAATATGGACAATAAAAACTACAATTTTCCTTTAAAAACGTGTTGAAATGTTATGTAATTGCTACAAATTTAAGATATATTGTCAAATTTCCATGAAAATGTGAATCATTTGAACTAAAGTGGGATCATACAAAATGCATGTTATTTATTTAGTACTGTCCTGAATAAGATATTTCACAATATCTTTTTTTATATATCTTTTTTTATCTTTTTTTATTTTTTACATATAGTCGAAAAGACAAAAAATAATAAATTAAATAGCTGAATTAAAAAAAATTGCTATGTTCAAAAGTTTATGAATTATTAAATGATTCTTAATACTGTTTGTAGTTACCTGGATGATCTACAGCGTGTGTGTGTGTGTGTGTGTGTGTGATGATCTTTTGTTTGTCATGAGCAGTTAAACTGCCCAACGTTCTTCAGAAAAATCATCTAGCATCTTTTGCATGTTTGAGCCCTTTCCTGGAATTTCACATCCATATTTTCACACCGAGGACAATTGAGGGACTCAAAAACTGTTTACAAAATTTTCAAAACTCAAAATATTATTTTATTTTTATTATATGATCTCACTTCACATTTGAATAGTCATATGTATGTTATGCATGTATGTATATAATGTATGTATGTATTGTATTTCCCCCTGTTTGTTAGCTGAGAAGGTGAACTTGAGAGGATGCGCCAATCTCACATTAGTCTTGGATAATTGGAAATATGCCATCATGACCCAAGTCAAAGACCTCCTTCTGAATGATCACAATACAGTGCTACCAGACTATGGAAGGTAGGCTATGGTAAATGCCTGTATGTTTTTAAATAGGCATAGATGTAGGCTACAACTGGAACTTTTGTTTAAGAGAAAAAAATCTGAAAAAGAACAAGAAAAGTTACTTTTTGAAATAGACCTGAAGTGTAATAACTATTAGCCTATAACTGGTGGAAACATGTCTATTGTCATACTTGCCCCATTAATGTGGTCTTTTCAGGATTCAGCCATTATCTGAAGCCCTAAATGACCTCTACAAGGAATTTAACTCCTTGAAAGAGAGACTTGTAGAGCTGACCACAAAGTTTGAGGGTATAGAGTTGTTTGTGGATGAAGCCCGAACTGGCAGGAGTCACTCACCACCGCGAGTGGAGCGTCCAGCCCCCGAAGGAGAAGGAAATCCACCTGAGCCCGGCACAAGACAGGGACGCAGGAACAGGGTGGTGGTGCGAAGAGTTAAGAAACCTGATAATGCACAGGTTTAGGACTGATTCAGGTATCTTCTGTACATGAGATTTATACATTGTTGTACGTATGTATCAATATATGTATATCTCTTTACCAAGTTTCTCAGGTGATAAAATGTAAGCTTTTTGGAACATTTAGACAATGGGTCAATGTTAGGCTTTACTCTTTTTAAAGCTCTTTTTACTTGTATTAATTGTAATTGCATTAAAATAATGTGGTGATGAACAATTGCAGCTTATAGCCTAACTAGGGTCTCATCAAAAACTTGTTGCATTCTGTTCTTTATTTTCTGTATTTCTGTATTTTTTTTCCTTGTTTATCTTGTGACTACATTATTAAAAATGTATATATTTTTTTCTTCCAACAATAGTCTGTGGTGTTTGACAAAGAGTGCAAAAGCGCCTGCTTTACATACGTTAAAACACTGCTTTTAAGCTTAACGAATTGGCTTTTTCTATGGCTCTGGGCTCAGTGTCACAATCTAATTAATATTCATGAGAGACGTAATTAGTACTATTTAAGAACTTTGTTAAAAAAAACAAAACTCGAATTCAATACCTATAAATATAACTTAAATACACTGTCCTGTGACAAT
The DNA here is from genome assembly GCF_024679245.1 of Pseudorasbora parva. Lineage (NCBI taxonomy): Eukaryota > Metazoa > Chordata > Actinopteri > Cypriniformes > Gobionidae > Pseudorasbora > Pseudorasbora parva. The sequence continues at coordinate 32,174,182 of NC_090192.1, read as the reverse complement.
ATCAACGGCTTTCTTCTGGCCCAGCGTGTAAATGTCAATGGGTTTTCTGTGTCTTTCTTTTTTTTATTTTTAGAATGACGTTATTACTGTCGACGGTTATATTTTGAATCTTGCATATTCTCAGTGTCAAGGTAAGTAAAGGTTTAATTTATCGAACCTAAGATTTTCAAACCTAATATATCTTTAAAAATGATAATCTCAATAATTACAGAAATATGTGGAACATAACTAAAAGTATGACGATATTTTCTAATGATTAGCTTTAATGGCAAAAACATCTGATTTGTATCGAGACGTTTAGTGGTTAGCGCTCTCTGGTGGCGGTATTAGAACGAGCCACTAAACTTGCGTTTCAGCAAGTGTCAAATCAGTCGTTTAGCAGACATTCCTGCTTTTTATGGGCAATTTTTGTTATGCTATACCTTTGTACTATGTGGAAATAAAGAGCACAAGTTAGCTATAGCTCAGTTAGATGTATGAAGAAATGTAGAAGGGTAACGTTATGGACTGGCCATTCAACTTTTTTCAGTTAGGCCTACGTGAGAGTGTAAACAAAACAAAACATTTTCATTTAACCCCTTATGCGTGGTATGTGTTTTGTTCTAACCATGAAGTTTTTATAGCGTGAAATACCTTTAGTCATACAAACCTTGAACCAACAGGTCCAAAAGTAGTTTTTCTATCAAATTCCGATTTTCTTTTCTATTTAAATTCACATTTATTTTAAAAATTATAGATTTATATACTTGGGACTCATGGAAACCCATCCCCACTCTCATCACATTGAAGAGCTAACTATGCACTCTTCCTTTCCGTGAAATATTGCTGTAGGCCTATTCATTTTCTAAAAATAAATTGTTTTGTTACACATATAAACACAGCTATACTATAAACACTTTAAATAAATAAATAATCGCAATCGTATTATTGATGCTACTATCTATAAAAAATCCTAATGGAGAAATACATCACTGTATTCCACTACAGCATTGCCATATGACAACATTGAAAATTCAACATTTCTTAATTTACAGTAAAACTTTGTTAGACAAAGTTGATTTGTGAATAAAAAATAGCCTATCTAAAGATGCTGCAAAAATCCTCTTTGAGAAGAAATATTTAGAAATGCATTATCTTCTGTGTAAGGGTGACAATGGGAAAAAAGTGTTTTGGAGGGACATTTAAATGTAATGTGACTGGCCCCACTTTATTTTAGGTGGCTTTAACTACTATGTACTTGCATCAGAAAATAAGTACAATATATTTATTGTATTCATATTGTATTGCAGTACACTTTTACTGATATTGAGGTGGGATACGGGTAAGGTTAGGGACAGATGTTGTGTTTTGGGTAAGTTTAAGGGTAGGGTTAGGTGTAAGGGTAGTGTCAACAGTGTATTTATAAATGTAACTACAGAGATTAATTACAGAACGTAATTAACATATACACTCTAAAAAATGCTGGGTTGTTTTAACCCAATGTTGGGTCAAATATGGACTAACCCAGCAATTGGGTTGTTTTAATCCCACGGTTGGGTTAAATATTTGCTAAAGACAACCCAATCGCTGGGTTAGTCCATATTTGACCCAACATTGGGTTGTTTTTTACTCAGAATTTTTTAGAGTGTATGCAAACAATAAGTGCATTGTATCAAATTATTAATTAAAATGTTAGTACATAGTAGTTAAAGGGGTACTTCAGTGCTGGGGAGATGAATCTGTATTTAAACTGGGTCATTAATGTAGTAGAAATGTGACATTATTTTTTAATTTGGTGCCTTCTAGACTGAGAAAAGACAGAAAATATTTTTGTCTCATGGGGATGAAAGACAACAATTCCCAGAATGCTTCACTGCCCTGTGAGGCCACTCCCAAAGCCAAAGCTACTGAATCACTGATCACTTTCTTACCACCGCGTTCATCTTAATAAAATCAGTTCAGTTAGAGAACAGACACTACAATTAAAAACTGAACATTCGAATCATACTCCAGGGTTTCTACTGATAGAAAGCCATATGGTAATCGCTGAATAAACCCTTTAAGGCCACCTAATATAAAGTGGGTCCATGTGACTTAAATACAGCAAATTATTGGCCACCTTAAGGCCTGCCCTTTTAATTCCCATAGTGCAATTTATAGTATTTTTTTCTGAATAACAAGGAAAATAGTAGAAATTAATTGTTGCTATATGGCAAATATGTAACATAAAGGGTTAATTAATCAGAATTGTTTATTTTATATCTTATTTGTTTGTTTGTTTTTTAATCAAAAGAAATCACATAAATCATATGTCCCTTTCCCATGTTTTCCTTTAGCTGTCAAAATGGACACTGAATGCAGTGAATCATGTAACCTTCCAGAAAATGTGGTGGTGCCTGAGGACATCCCGACTGACCCTTCTCTGGCCACCGACTTAATAGTAAGAGATCTGTAGTTCTAGGCACACACTTCCACAAGAAATTATCACAGAATGAGGTGAGAAGAGCAACAATGATGTACAAATATGACGGTATTGCCTTTTACTACACGTTTTTTTTTCAGAGAATATATTTTCTTGCTCCACTTCCTGTTTTTTAACTTCATGAAAAATGTAATTGTCCCCACCTAACCCTAACCGTAAACTGCTTACCAGTGAGATAGAAAATATGAATTCAAGATATATTTCCATCCTTTTTTTTTAGTTTAATATTTTATCTAGGATATTAAGACATGGTGGAGACGTGAAAATATCTGTTTGACCTGTTCAGGTGAACGCAGAGACTCAAATTGACTCTGGGCCAGTGTCACATGGAATAAACCATGAAGAGGGGGGTTGGCCGAAAACGATCGATGTAGATGACATGGAGTCAACTAGCCGCTACAGGAAGAAAGTGCAGAAGGATGTGTGTTATCAGCACACGGTTATGGAAATTGCTACTGTGAGTGCAACACCATAACCACAATTCCCATAACAAATAAAAACATTTCAGAAGTATGTCAGGAACTGTAATATTTTTAAGGAATAGTTCAGCTAAACATGAAAATACTGTACGTCTGACCACCATCATGTTGTTACAAACCCATGTGATGATTATTTTTTTTATGGTGCGTTTTTTTTGCACCCTTTTGAAGCTTTGAAGCTGTAGTCTCCATTCATTGTTATTGCATAGGCATTGGCAGTGCAATTGCATAGATAAATTACAATCATCAGGACTTATTTTGTGTTCAGTGAAAGAAAGAAAAACACATGGTTTTGGAAGTTGGAACAATATGAGAGTAAAGAATGACAGATTTTTCATTTTAAGGTGAACAAGTCCTTTAAGACAGCAGGGAGATAACTGAATTGAATTTAGTTCTGGTGTCAGATTTTAAATTAAATTTAACATTTTACAGATGCAGTAGATACCCACAGGGTCCTCTGTGGAGTTCATGAAGTGATTGAAATTCTGAGTATTGTCTTCCTGTCCACTGCAGGTCACAGAACACCATGTCAAGCAAAACAAAGGTGGCATCTGCTCTTTATCCAAATTTGATGAAGCTAAGAGGGTGGTGACGAAAGATATGTCAAGCAGCGTGGTATCAGCGAGAACCATCAATGTGTTCAGGTGAGCACACATATTAGAGCACATGGACTCCTTATTTAGACATGAAGGGTCTCATATGTCTAGATTGATGGTAGGTAGACGCAGTATGTAATTTCTGTGCCACTAATGTAATTAAAATGCAATGTGATTTTCTCTAGAGACCCAAATAAAGAAAAGCGTGCAGCCACCAGTTTGTCCTGGCATCCACTTGATGATCATAAACTAGCTGTTGCCTACTCATATCTGGAATTTCAGAGGGCACCTAAAAATATGAGCTTCGACTCATATATATGGAACACTGGTATGCCATTGCCATTATTTTGGCATGCTTGCCACTTTTGGTAATAATTGATCTATTCCCACCGACAGAAAACAGCAGCAAACCAGAGATGACTCTGAATCCTGTATCTCCTCTTATTTGTCTGGAGTTCAACCCCAAAGATATTCACATCCTTGTTGGGGGAAGCTACAATGGACAAATCGGTTTGTTTTCATTATGAATATAAATGGTTATATAAAGTGGATGTGGCTTCTTCAATCCATCTGACACACTGAAGCTCAGAGATGCAGTCCTTTCAGTCTACGGTTTATATGCCATTTAAATGTCTTTACTGTCCTCTAATAAGAGAGTTGGCCCTTTTTCAAGGCTATTGGGACACACGGAGCGGCAGCAAGCCAGTACAGATGTCTGCCGCTAAGCATAGCCATAGAGATCCTGTCTACAAGGTCATCTGGCTGCAGTCAAAGATATGCACTGAAGCTTTCTCAGCTTCTACAGATGGTCAGGTCTGTGTACAGTCAGTGACACAACAGTCTACAATCAATTAAATAAGCCACCAATATTTCACGGCACATTTTTGAACTGGACAACACACCCTTGAAATGAGTGCTGTAAACTCAAAGAAGTATCTGTATGACACCAGGTAAAGTTGTGGGACATTCGAAAGATGAGTGAGCCCAACAAGGAGCTTGTGCTGGACCCCAGTAGGAAGGGAGACTGTAACAGTGCTCTTGGTGCAGTCTCAATGGAGTTTGAGAACACTATGGTAAGACCAGTTTTCATGTTGTTTAGCCCATTCCCTTGTGGAAACATTTATGTTAATAACTTAAAAGTTTTTGGCTTTTGATTACACAAGGCCAAGTTTTTGGTGGGCACAGAGCAGGGGGTTGTGGTCTCGTGCAGTCGCAAGTTGGATACCCCAAATGACCCGATTGTGTGCACATACCACGGACACCGTGGCCCCGTTTACGCCTTGCAGAGGAATCCCTTCTTTCCGAAGAACTTCTTGACAGTGGCTGATTGCACCGCCCGCATCTGGTCAGAGGACATCAGTGAGACCTCCATCATGTCGACCAAGTAAGAACCTCGGTGTTGTTGTTCTGAAATACTGACAGAGCAGCATTCATACCACTCAGTAAATGTTTTCTACTATGTGTAATGTATAGTTTGGATCAACTATACTTTAATTATTGGATATTATTTTTATTATTATTATTATTTTAAAATAATCTAACTCTAAAAACATAAAATCACGATAAAAAATCATTTATTTTTACTTTCCCTCAATAACAATTGTCCTTATTCAAGGATGTAGAATCAAGGATGTTTAGAACGTAACTTCTGGAATCACAAATTAATTATGGTTAATATATTAAATTAATTAAGCACGTTGATTTAATATGTCAATAAAAATGTCTAAAAAAAAAGGTTGGGATCCACTGCTCAGTCAGACTACTAAGTCAGAGGTCTTCAACCCTGCTCCTGGGGACCCTCTGTCCTACAGAGTTTAGCTCCAACCCTAATTAAAGACAGGTGAAGCTAATCAAGATCTTCAAGATCACTTAATTTGCATAAGAATTAGTATGTCCCAAATCGTTGTATGTTGAAAAGAGTATGCCAAAGATACCCGGATGGTTTACTATTTCTGGTCAGAATTCGAAGCACAGATTGACACACACTCTAACGGCTGATATTGCCCACAACCCATTGCGAGTGTGACGTAATTTTGATTAAAACTACAAACACGGATACATTTTTTTTTAAACTACAAACATGACGGATGTGCCAGTCCGTTGGTTAAGTAGAGAGGTTTAGATAAAGGTTTGAGTGATCAAATATCAATATTTAGCCTGACGAAAAGATATTTATTCAGTGTTGTCCACATTATATTTCACCTGTAGCAGCATTGTGAACTTTTGTAATGACACGTTTGGCCATTAACTTTTTAAAGCATCATTATATTTAAACTGCAAACACATGAGGGAGTCTCTGCATTAAAGACTCACGAATGGCAGATCAACACGTGGCTACATTTCTCTCTGATATGGTACACTGTAAAAAAAAAAAAAAAAAAACAGAAAAAGAAGTTACCTGGTTGCCTTAAAATTTTGAGTTCATTGAAATTAAGATTTTTAGTTAATACAATGACCATTTTTTGAGGTTCGACAACCTTTATTAAAATATTATTAAAAGATTTTGTAAGCATATTGGGTAATCGTGTGTGCTTTATTTCTGATGACGCAGTAAAATAGTTCTATTTTCATTATTTATCATTTTTTTATTTGGTTCAGATACAACAATATTTTGAGTTTCTATTTATTAAACAAATTTCCTTCATTATATCAACTCAAATTTTGAATTTCAATAAACTCAAAATTAAGGCAACCAGGTTACTTACTTTTTTAAGTTAAACCAACAAAAACCAAGACATTTTTTTTTACAGTGTAGGAAATTAAACTGAATGTGCAGGATTTTAACTGTGACAATGATTGACGACAGTTTAAACTGTGATGAGATGCACGTAACTAAGCTCCATTACAGAATACGAAGTAGTATGCCCTAAAATCTACATGCTCTTCTGCTATACACTTAAAAGTACATACATTTTGTTCACAAAAAGAGTACTTTTCGGACGTAGTATAAGTAGGCGAATTGGGACGCAGCATTTTTGAAAATACACAGGAAGGTGTGCTGAAGCAGGTTGGAAATAAACTTTGCTGGACAGGAGAAGGGTTGAAGATCTCTGCCCTAAGTAGCTGTTTGGTGTACCTACTTGTATAGTATTTCTAATCTGTTTCTACAGAAATCACAAGACTTATCTGTTAGATGGCTGTTGGAGTCCAGTCAGACCCTCTGTCTTCTTTACGGTGAAGATGGACGGGACCTTGGATGTATGGGACTTACTATTTAAACAGAAGGACCCTACTCTCAGTTTCAAAGTCAGTCCTAAATATCTTCTCATACAGAGAATGTCTCCCACTTAAATATCCAATTGTTATTTGTTTATGGTTTGTGTTTTTTCTTCACAGGTTTGTGACGAAGCTTTGTACAGCATCCGTATACAAAATAATAACCATTTGGTGTGCTGTGGATCTCAGCTGGGAACCGTCAAACTGCTGAGGATGTCACCAAGCCTGTTCAGACTGGGAAAGGATGAGAAGGCCTTAGTCTCAGAGGTGAGACACAAATATACACCTTCCTGCACAAGTGCAAACACATTTACTCTTTCAAGAGTTCACACTTACAAATAATCAGAGAGCAAATAGAATGCGTAATAGTATGTGTATTTGGCGTGCTGTCCGAGGAGAGGGCCCCGAGCTCGGTATTTGGCCCGAACCCAGAGTACTCCCCCTGTCTCTAGGAAAGTAACCAGGTGAGTGTGAGGAAGACGGGGTGGTGGAGGGATGCTGAAAAACTGTCAATGAACATCGGTGTGTTGACTGGGTATTTATGTAGTCCTTCACTTGTGCTGATTGGTGGACATGTTGATTTCTGACTGCTGACAGCTGGTTAGAATGACATAATGATTGGATAGATCAATTGCTGATTGCTGACAGCTGGTTTAGAAGGACACAATGATTTGGATAGATCAAACGTATTCCTCTTGAACTTTGTTAATAAAACATAATTTAATATTCATATTGACATGAAATTTGAGTTTTTGATGACAGGATTTTTGTTGTTGTTGTTGAATGAACTATTCCTTTAAAAGATATATGATTCTAAAACACAAAATAATTATTAGTCATTTGGATGTACACTAAACTGTTAAGAGTGGATTTTTGTTTCATTACAGATGTTCGAACGTGAGACCCGGAGAGGGAAGGTTCTGGAATCTCAGTACAGAGAGAGGAATCAAATGAAACATAGCTGCTCCAAAGAGGATGATGGGGGGGAAGGAGACATGGACGAACTGCTGGCCTGTGCAGAGATGGAGTTTTTTCAGGCTTTGGAATTTGAGAAGAAAACAGAGGATGATAAGCAAGATAAAAGGTGGGGAATAAAGAATGTTATCTTTATGTGTAACCGGTCCTACTCAACCCACTCTAAAGGGGAATCAAACCGGCATTGGAGGGAATGGGAGGCGGGTGTGCTAACGGGCACTTTAAAGATAGCAGTGTCTAGCGTGCCGCTTAGAGCCAGAGGAGTGAGGTTTACATGCAAAGCTCTTACTCTTTCAATAGCTTGCATCCATTACACTTAACCCCTTATGCCAGGGACACACCAAGCTGATGGTCGGCCGTCTGGCTGTTTTTAAGCATCAACGACTTAGCTTTTTTGGTGTGTTCTGTGCCGTTGGCTCTTATCGGACGGCGTCTGTTTTATTTTGGACGATTCAACATGTTTTTGATGGCCCGCGAGTTACTGTGGGCCATCTCAGAGAGAGAGTACTCTAATTGGCTGCTCAGCTTAGCGAACGAGTCAGTGCACGAGAATAAGAGCACAAGTGATGAAAGCGAGCAAGTCAACTGAAGGCTGTTATAATTGTACATCATCGTACCTGTGCAAGACTGCGCAAATATTTTCGTAATAACCTAAGACCTTAATTTTGCTTTCCCTTTTTGAATTACGAATATAGAGGAATATATCTGCTTGAATAGACAGTTATCTCTTTTACACGCAGGTGCAGAATGCACATGCTATTGACAGTCACCTGTAATTCAGGGGCTCTTTTCCCCCAACGCGAGGCAACAACACAGTCGGCCTTTATAAACGCTGGTTCTTTGGCATCTATTCTTTGCTTCTAGTTTTATACCTCTCTTCCATAGTAAGGTACTATTAGTAAAGGTACTAATGTAACCGGTTCTACACGACCCGCTCCAAGTGGGATTTGAACCGGCGTCTCTGGCATGGGAGGTGGGTGTGCTAACAAGGACGCTAAAGACTGCAGTCTAAAGGTGTCAGGCACCAGTGTGCCTCTTGAGGCTAGGGGAGTGGATTTTTCATTTACAGCTCTTGGTTGCTTGCTTTACATATGCAAAACAGATACTGTTTTTACTTGGTTGATTGTCATTCTTAATAATATCTGAAATCGTAATAATCATCCTTATAGGTGACAAGCAGGGTGGGCGAGAGCCGTGAGAGAGCAGCGCAAGGTCGGTGCGTGATTTGATGAGCGGCAGCTGCGCGTCACACTGGTCTCGGATCGCTCACGGCTCTCGCCCACCCTGCTTGTCACAATATACCAGACAAACTACGAAAGAAATGTTGTTTGGCTGGTCTCAAAGTTTTGGATCTATGTTTTCTAAGGTTGTTTCTTGTCTCCTGCAGGAAAACAATGCGTGAGGAGACAGCCAAGTAGTACTCTGCTTCCAAACATGCCAAAAGAGGAAGTTTTTCCAAGTGCAGATAGACTTTAAATCAGTTCTTTCTAAAGTAAATTGAAACGAGCATCCAAGATTACTCTTCCTGCTCCACATCAGTTTGTTGAACTAAATATTTTTGAAGGTCATAACTTTTAGCATAGTCCACTGTACACATAAAAACTCTGCTGGTATAATTTTAAGACATGCATTAAAATTAAATTTGAAATGTGAAAGTCTCTTTTAATCTCTCAGTATTTATTTGAATAAAAAACACATCACACTTGATAATAGAGAAATGGGTACTTGTTGTAGCCTATGTGCAAGTTATCGCAATTTTAAGAAAATTGTGCCTCCTAAATTAATGCATAAATGAACCACATTAAATAACTATTGAACATAACACACCTTAGCACTATTTCTTGTGAATTGAACCTTCTCTAGGTTTGTGGATATTAACATATGTTGCTTTTAGGATGAAATATTAATCCATCTTTCAGCATTAAATAACCCTGAAACAGCCTTATCTTGATCCTTTTAACGTTCACTATTCCTTATTCGTAGAAAGAAATAATTATTACAAGACATTAGAATATTTTTAATGTAGTAATGCGTTTAATAATACATATCATTATCAGTATTCTCCTAATTTAATAATAAAATAAAGAAATGTTAAGATGGTCAACGTCAGTTTGAGGATCTAATTAATATTCATGAGTTAAGCGTTCGTTTGTTGTAATGATGAGGGAACGGCCAGTGTAGAAACCAGCTGGCGAAACGAAACTGAAAGTGATGTTGAGAATGCTATAAGAAGCGAAGAGAGCCCAACTTCAAGGAATAGTTCGGTTTGCTGACAGTGATGACTGTTCCGGGAGAGGGACTCTGCAAAACATGTATCTGTCCTCTTTTTACTAGGCCTAGAATCTGTGCAGGTATGTCGTGATCTATTTTGTTGATAATATAGGAATGCCCCGGTTTGTTGTAAGCGATTCTCACAGTTCGAAGTTTGTGGACATGCAGTTTTTAATTTTATATTTCACTTAAATTTGCCAAACAACTATGTAACGTTAGACGCTGTCGATAAATAATTATGTGAGGCCGTATGATTTCTGATAAAGGAAACCTACGCGAAGTTATGAGGAAGTTATTTGGTGAACAGAGATAGTTACGGCATTTTTGAATATGCGCTGTGGCATAAAAAACATAACACATTGCTATGAATTTGAGAATACAGTCACTGAGGCGAATGCTCTCTGAAACTGTACATTAATGTTTAGTGACCATATTTTAACTGTTTTTTTTTTTTTTTTTTGCAGCCAGACTATAATAACCACAGGCAAACACTATGGCATTTTTATATCTTAAATACATCCTGAAGCCATTTTTGAAACCATACTGCATCTAACTACATAGATAGATAGATAGATAGATAGATAGATAGATAGATAGATAGATAGATAGATAGATAGAATAATTGATATCTCGATTTCCCCACAAAATATGTAGATCCATCATTGTTCAATACAAAAAAAAAAAAACTAAGATTCTGCAATCATGCACTACAGGAATGCTTGTATATTACATACATATTTACAAAATGATTTATTTGACTTTTTTTCCCTTTTGCAACAATCAGGAAACCACAAGCTGTAAGAAGGTAGAAATGACAAGGAAGAGAAAGGGTAGACCAAAAGGAAAGGCAGGTGAACAGAAGAAGGGGGCCCAAAAAAGAGATGGCAGCACATCTTCATTTAGAACGCATTCACCGAACCAACCAAAAGGCAAGAATACGAGTCACCCAAGCCGATCCAGATCCAGAGGCCATGGACGGCACAGAACAGAAGCAGCAACAGAGTCTGAGCCACTGAGCAAAGCGGTTCAGACTCAAACAAGCTCATGTTGGTTGCAAAACAAGGAGACTCAGACAGAGACTGTCACTCTTGCAACACAGCAGACACAAACAGAGATCAATGGCAACACAGAGACCACAGAAGTGTCACAGCCAACAGACCTCAGTCCTGAAGATGTTAGGATGGAGGTCGAAACTGTGCTGCCAAGGAACAAAGGAAATGAAAGTGATAGAGAAAAGGGCAAAAGTGTAGAGAGGAAGAAAAGGAGAATAAGTGAATCAAGGGAGCCTACGAATGAGACAAAAGAAAAGACGGAACTATCAGACGGTTGCAGAGAACAAGATCAAGATAATCAGAAAAACAAAGACACAAATGAAAAACATCTAAGAAGGAGATTCGGACACTAATCTTAAATCAGGATCAAAAGAGCCAAAATCCTATGCAGCAGCTATGGCAGAAGGAAAGACTAAAGAGTCTAAGGAGGAGAAGAAGCAGACCGCAGTGGATATTGTTGATAGTAAAAGAAGGTTTGCAACATTATAATATAATGCACTTATTATCATGTCAGATGTTTGACCTAAATACGGTACAGTATATGACCTGTAATTGTTTAAACATTTATTTAATTTTTTGTTGTTGCAGAAAACCTTCCCCAGTGAGGGCTCCAGCCCCAAAGCCTGCGTTCACTTTCTACATTTATGCTGTTCTGGACAAAAGATTCACATTTGACAGACAGCATGACTCCCTTTTGCTCCTTATTGGGAATGAAAGATATGAACTACAAATTACACATTGTCTGTAAGTTTCTCATTAATATATAATGACAACATAGGCACTATAGCCTACAGATAGCGAATGGAATATGAATTGTGCAGAAATATATAACTGATGTAAAATTCATATGTAATCTTTGAATTGTAAAGTGTCAGTATTTTTTACTCATGTCGTTTCTTGTTGCTTAGGGGCCTACAACAGGATGGCTATTTAATTGAAGCAACATTTCCATTTTGGGGAAGCATTGCAAGGGGTGTTCCAATTGAATACAAATATGCAGTGCAGAAACGACGTGGCCACATTGAGGAAATAGCCTTAAGATGTGTTCAAGTCCCCAGTGACAATACAGTAAAAGGTACTGTTAAAAGTGTTAAATGTGTTTTCGACAATTCATTGTACATTGTATGTGATGTCATGCCTGATCTGTGATTGTTTCCTCTCAAGAATTGCACCTTTATGAAGGTTATATAAGTTCAAGTTCAAAATCTTTTCAAGAAAGATTGAAGAACTTTGTGTTACAAAATGAACACAAAGAAATTTGCAAAGGCTGGGAGTCCTCTGCTAATGCTCTGCTGAACAGAGTGTTTCAGAAATGGGAATCATTTAAAAATAAAGATGACAAGACATTTATCGAACACCTAAACAGTTGCCAAAAAGGTTTTCTGTTGGACACGAGACGTTTGAAATTTCCACCGAATCTCCTCCCCTCTCAAATACATGTAGGTGTGCTTTCTGTAGCTTTATTCTATTTTCAAAAGACTATCCAAAAAGAGTAGAAGGACAATAGATCTCCCTTCTTTGTTTTAGGTTGCTGGGCTGATTTCTGAAAGACTGAGTCTAATTTTAAAAGGAAAATCTGGAGGGAAAACTTCAGAGAGCTTCATATCTTTGGAAGTGGCCCTCTCAGTTTTCAAGGTATGCTGTGGCTGCAGTGTGAATCTCAACCCAAAAGACTGGGGCAAACTCTGCCATGTTGTCTATGAAAGGACTGCTTCTCCTGGAGAAATGCAAACAACCCTAACAGCCCTACCTTCATTTGAATTGTGAGTATGGTTTATTGGCCCAATTTGTGGTTTTATAGAATTAGATTTTGATCTGCATTGACATTTATGCATTCAGCAGTCACTTTTATTCAAAGTGACTTACAAAAGTCCCTAAAGCACTTTTCTTATGAATACTTATTTATTGCTTACAGTTTGAATGGGTATATCTTTAAAGACACCACAATAATCCTCATAACTTTGGTTTCTTTGCAGCACTGTGATTGGACTGATGAACCAATGTGCAAAGAAGCTGATCGCTGAAGTGGTGTTACTTGTTCCGGTCCTTCATTTATTGAGAAAGCAAGGGGAAAAGTCAGATCCAGGCACAGCTATGGACGAACAGAGATGGGCAGGGCTTGAAAAAATAGAGTATCCCATTTTTAGGGAGAGAATTAGAGGAAGCCCTGACAAAAGGAGGTTTGTCTGAATACCATTAGATAAGCACGTTTAGGGCCAGATTTACTTAGCTTGTCAGGATTTACACACAAAAAAAATAGTGCTAAAAAGGCGTGGACAGGGTTATTTTTGGAGGGGACCTTATTGCATATGTATTTGTAGGAGTTTCCCTTTAAGATTCAAAATTTCTGGGAGGAGAGTATTTAAATAAATCCCGCACAATGATGTACTAAGGTTTGCTCTCATATGTACTGGTGTTTGTGCCATTTTTTTATAGCTCAAAAAAGCATGTGCAAAGCCAGGCGCTAACTGGTAGATTGTTTTGGTTATTGTGGAAATGATCCGGCTGCATCTATGTTCTTTCATTTGTGCGTCGTCAGTTGATCATGCACAGAACTTTTCAGTTCCATCAGCTTTTTTTGGGAATTGAGCTCTCACACTTATTTGCCTTGTTTTGTAAATCTGGCCCTTAATTCTCAAAATTTCATAATGACTTGAACATAGTTATGAGTGAGATTACATGTGGTGTTCTTAATTTTGTAGGATGGTCCTTCAGATAATCAAAGATCACTTATCAATGACCAAAGATGTTACTTACTTGTTAAAAAGCTGGCTTTCCATTGTGGCATTTGAGGATGTCCCTGAGTTTGCCCAGATGACCGGAAGTGTTCCTGAACTCCTGATCCAGAGCCTGATTTACAGAATGAGGGAGACAGAACAAAAGACTAACACTGATTACAACCGCACAGAAAAAAATCTGGAGGTATTTGATTACGGAGCTTAAGGAGCACAGAACTTACTCTACAGGTTTTGCATTTGGCACAGAAAGAACACTTTCATAACCATCCGTTATGAAACGTAACCATCCGTAATTGTTTTTTTTAAATTGCAGGCAACTGAAAAGGTCTTGAACCTCTTGTTGAAGAAGGTTGAGGAGGACCGAGAGCGGTATGAAAGTTCATTACATGTGGGATTCATTAAAAGTTTTATTTTAGGCAGGTTTTAATGCAGAATTTCTTTAATCAACAGAATCATGAAGTCCAAATCATTGGGCTTAAGCCTTAAGCACTGCATAAGTGTTCACAAGAGTGCTTGCAAGATCACTCGAGTTGTCTCGCAATACAAAATCACAGTGCTCTCTTTCCAGCTCCTGCTTAAAGTGGCTGAAATTCTACATGATACGTTCTCAAAGGTACTTTATAATTGAGGCCATCTTGTCAGTCATGGTATTCTGCATCTTTAAGCAAATAATTTAATTTTCCAGGGTGGAGAGGAAATGAAACAACCGCACCAACAGCTTTTCTCCAAACTTAATGACATTCAAAGGGATTTCACTAAGTGGATAAATGGGCTGTTCCTTAAACCTCTGATGCAGACCTCTGGATTCAATTACCCTAGAGAAATACAGGTGTGGTAATTAGCACCACTATGCATGCATGATAGTCTTAAAGGCTGCAAAATACTCCGCAAGAACAGAGAAAAAAGTTCTCGCTCCCAGGGCTGTGAGAACAAAATTACGTCCTTTTGTTCTCGCAGCCCTGGTTTTGGAGACCTCGCAGCTTGTTCTCGATACATCGCCTGAGCAGAACTTTTTTCTTGCAGGTGTCCGAGAACTATTGTGTGATTGGTCAGACATTTAAAGTGGGCGTGGTTAATGCGGAAAAACGCAGATGATCGGCATGATCGAAGTATGAATGTACTGGCCTGAACAAACTTTGTTCTTGTTCTTGCCACCTCGAGAAAACGAACAAATTTCTTTGTTCTTGCAGAGTATGTTCCAAGCTTTAGTCACAGTTGAATTGTGCTATGCAAATCTTGTGGCTGGATCTATAAAATAGTAATTTTTGGTTTGGTATATTCTTCTTTGTAGTTGTGGAATGATTTGTATGGTGTTGAGTGTTCAATACCAGACATCTCTGAAACCTGGATGGGTTTATTAGACCGAGACGTGAGACTGAGAGTGTCCCAGGTAAGATATAAACATGATTTTAGAAGCATATATATTGGAATTGTAGATAATGTGTGTAGCCATCCTCCTTTTGTTTTTCAGACCTCTGATACTGACAAGATTGGTGTATACTTTCTGGAGAAGTCAGCAAAGGCTATTGACAATAGTCATGCAAACCTTCAGTGTTGTTTCAAAGAGTTGTGTGAGGCTGCTATTAAGAACAAGTGTCAGGTAATGTCATCTTTTGAAGCTGAAAGAATTATGTTGTTTATGCAGTTTTGCATTATCATTTTACGTATCACTCTCTCTCTTTCATTACAGAAAATTAGGTAGATGGTGTACCTTTTAGTAATTGTTGTCTTTTTGCCTTTTTCTTGCAGGATAAGAAGGAAGGAGATCTTTTACACAATCTCTTTTCCAAGTCCATTTCATGGTCTATCGTGTCCTCCATTATTGTGAAGTCAGCAGCTCGCTTTGAGGAGAATCTTGAAGGTTGTCTGCTGGACCCACAATCAGCAATCAACTTCCTTTTGTCTCAAGGTACAGTGACTGGGTCCCACAAGTTTCATGATTTTAACATGGTCTAACAACAATGTGAATATTCAGAGAAAGAACACTTTACACATCCTTGTATATAAATACAGTATGGGCAGCAGTTGTTCATTTACATTGTGTCTTCTGTTTCATTTTCACAGATAAATGGAATCAGTGGAAGTTAGAAGATGATGCCAGTCGTATAATAGCAGATAGTCAGTCATTCTTGGGTTGTCTGATTCAGACCCTTTGCCAGGGAAGTTTAACCCTGGGCCAACTTAAGACCATCTTGAAATATAAGGATGAATTTCAGAGGCTTTATAACCAGTGTAAGTCTTAAGGGCCATTTACCCCAAGGACAATAGTTATAAGAATAACTACACACCACACCCCAACTATACTGACAAACAACACGGATGAACAAAATCACTGGAAATACTTTAAAACATTTTTTTTTATAGCTGTTGAATGATAAAACCATTGACAGAATCCACCTGACTTTTAAGGAGCTTGAGCATTTGAAGCAAATTATGCGAATATAGATATCATTATATTTATCTTTATAGTTATGGTTCTTGGTGTGAACAACCTTTTAATTCACTTAACTTCTGTTATCATTATTACTTATAGAGTCTTAATTAGGCACCAGCTTATTTTTTTATTTTTCCTTTAGATAAGACCAACAGGAAAGAAGAGAATATCTCAATCAACGTGTCTGAGCTACTCAGTCAAAGAGAAAAAGACTTGAAAGCCTTTGAGCAACAGAAGGAGTACATGACCAACTTTATAAATATGCTGGGGAAGATTAATGACGTCATAGATGGTAAGGACAGTGGTAACCATCGTAAAACAGTTTCACTTTTTGCTGCCAAAAACCTTGAAATATGACGAATCCCTTTGTGAGGGACCCCCTTGCTAAACTACTCATTTATAATTTATAATGTGTCTGAAAAAAAGTGTAATTTTATTAAGACAACATGCTTTTTCCAAATATGAAATTATTGGCTTTTATTTTGCTGCATTACCTAGAGACGAGGCAGCTTATCAAAAGCGAATTCTTCGCTAAATTATAAATACGTTTGTTTTTATTTCTTACTATTACAATATAAAGCTGTCAATAGAATAAAACGATTCATGATAAATGTCATGATTTCTGAGCAGTCTTTAAACAATATTTTATAATATTTATTTTTTTATCAGTACCGGAGTTTTTTTCCCTTGAAGACATGGTCAAATCCAACCTTCACACTGAAGCACTGGACAAACTTGTTGAAGTGCAAACATATTTCTCCAAAGACGATCTCGACAAAAACAACGCAAGGCGAATGTTATTCTACACTTCTAATCTGCAAGTCCAAGACATGGCACGGGAGATGTATGAAGTGAAAACCAGCAACATTCTTCTATGTTTATGGCAAGAAAAGGCAAAAGAATATTTCATGCCTGGTCCTCAGCTTTTGTCACTAGACTTTACAAAAGTCCAGGAATTAATCTGGAGGCCATGTCTTTCTGACTTCCTCAACCTTGGCCAACGGATTGCAATTGGAGAAGCTTGTTTTAAAGAGGTGGACAAGGCTTTGCTCTTGTGTGGGGATCAGGGTGAAGGAGATCGTCTAAAGAAAGAGTTTACTTTGATGGCTACTATGCTGAAAAGCCATCAATTTCAGGATGAGAACTGGCCAGAGCATCGTCTCAATCAGATTCAAGAATATAGACGCCTTCACCATGCTGCGGAAACTGCTGAGGTCATGCTGAAAATTAAAGATAAATTGGGATTACAAGGAGACTTCAGCCATATACATTGCCTGACTCAAGTAGTAAGAGACCAGTCTTTATTATGATTGCATTAACTTTAGCATGTATGGGTTTTTGTTTAGATTTGTGAATATTTATTTATTTATTTTTTATATAGAGAGATGACTCATTCAAACAAAACACTCTGGGTTCTCTGAGTGATGATCTCATCAATGCCAGGAAAAAGCTGTCAGATGTCAAGCGCCAGCACACAGCCAGTCTGAAGGCATTCTTGGAAAGTGATACTCTGATAAAATGGGTCAAAATACAAATTCCAAGTAAGATTGTCCAGATTAATCTATTTTATAAGGTGGAAAAATTCTTCTTATTCAATACATTTATGTCAATTTACTTATTTCATTTAGGTTTAAGGGACCTGAAAGTTTTTATGGAACTGACCACAATTTCTGCTGGAGAGAATGATGCAGACATTGATAGGCTAGCCAGTTTCGAAAGTGCTGTGATGGGCTATGGCCCTTTGCTTTACTCACTATCTGAAGATGCAGGATTTGAAAAGTTAATGGATAATGCTAAGCAAGTATGGGACACCCTAGACAAAGATGAGAAACTCATGGATAAACTGGTTAGTTTCTGTAAACAACTAATTCATAAAATAGCACTTACTCAAAATCCTATTTATTGAAAAGTTTAGTTTTTCCTCTTCATTTTTAATTTCATATACTATTCTATCTTATATTTTTAACTTGCTGTATCATTATAGATTGCTTATAAGTTTATTATAAGTTTGCTTTGGAAAAGTGTCTGCTAAATGAGTAAATGTACACCTTTTTATTTTTTTATACACCTCTAATCTTCCAATGAAGAACCAAATTGTGCTTTTTTTATGCAATTTAAAACTGGCAAGTAAAGTCGCTATCATGAAATGTCCATACATGCTTTTAATGAAGTGTTGACGACATATCTATACATCTTGTATACAGATAGACTCTTCTCGGTGGTTGGATTGGCTAAAAGGTTTAAGGGAGACTCATGGCTCTGTAGAGCAATCGTCTTTGTCCCAGGCCTCAGCTATCAACACTGGAGGCGTGTATCATGTGGGCTGGCCTGAAGATTTCAATGGGAAAGTGAGTAGACACAAGTATATGCCTAAAATGCAAAGGCTCTGTGGCTTAAAATCAGACTAACCTTTTCCAAAACTACTATTTAAATCAATAATTTAAATATTTAAGTTAATAGGTGAGATTGTGAGCATCCATTTAGTAACCGTAATTGTAATGTTTGTAGGCAGGTTTGGAGAATGTCTTTCATGTGAAAGTGACGAAGAACAAACAAGCAAAAACATACAATCTTAATGAACTCTTAGAGCTGCAAAATAAGCTCATGTTGATGTCATCTAAAGGGGAGCATGGAAGGGATCAAGTCAACAAGTTTACTCAGGTTGGGTCCATTATCATAATTGTCCATTTTGCAAAAAATATTAAACTAATGATGTCTGGAAAAAAAAATTCCCAATAAAAGACCAGAGACAATCATGTTACATATCTCTATGTGTATCTTTTTTTGTGGATGTTCGTTTTGTAGACACTTACCTCTGTTTTCATCCTGTAGGTTTTTGAAGGAGTCCAGAGGATGGGCCAAATACTCCTGCAGTTGCGCACATCGGGTAATATTCTCTTCCGAAACTGGGGAGCACAGATAACATGCAACAACCAAGATCAACCTTGCATTCAAGTTAAATTTTCCCTTTTAAGCAAATGCGTTGTATATCAGGGTGAGGTTGTAGAGGAGCTTCAAAAGCTGTGCCGGTCACTGGAGGACTTCCATAAAGACTGGTGTAGCCATTTGACTAAGATGCGTTCTAAATACTACGCTCTGAATCATTACACTTCAGAGCAAGTGGTCTATCTTTGCGAATGGATCAACAGTGTCACTATCAGAAGAAAACCTGTGCCACAACATATGTGGCATCTTTTGGCTCCTATCAAACCAGATTGTACCTTAAATGAAATCAGAGAGGCCTTTGAAAACGCAACTGAGACTGATTCTATGTTTCAATGTGACGTGGGAGAGGAATCAGAACAGAATAGTGACTTTAGCCTGCCTTTACTACATGTGGGAATGGAATGCTTAGAGGACCTGTGGCAGCAATTTAAAGAGAACATGTCCAGATTCCTTACCCATCATGTGGATGTTGAAACACTTGGACGGTTTCTCTCCAATCTCTCTGCCATGAATCAAATGCACATCAAACGAAAGATTCCTCCTATTCTGCAAGAGGGAAGGCCGAACCTTGTCCAATGCTCTGAGGCAGAACTGATTAGCACCACTCTGTCTTTTTATGCAGAGAGTCCAGAGCATCCTCTTCCAACAACTGATGAGGTATTAATGTGCCAGGAGGAGACAACTAAAGAGGAGGTGGAGATCTTCCTTCGCCGATGCCTGGGATTACAGGGTATTGCAAGCTGTCATAAGAAGATTTACACTCTGGTCAATCCAGGATCACTGACTTATGATGTGAGTGTGGCCCTGGTGGAATACTTTGAGGCACAAGAACGGCGTTCTGGGCCTCATTACCATCTAGTGATGGTCTGTCCTGTAAACCAGGATAGATATGTTCCTTCCTTCTTCAGCAACTATAGGGTGCAAACTGGTCTTAGTATATCTGCAGAAAGAATAAAAAATTACATTCGCTATCACTTCCATATACCATCTGAGCTGGTCACCCATTCAAAAGTCTATCCGGGAGAACTCTCTGTCTGGATGATTGCATCTGAACGTCCAGCTGTTGGTAAGCATTGGATATACTATATTATATAAGTCAACATGAAATCAAAATGGACTTATTTACTTTCTTAATGTTCTTAGCTTAATTGTAATAGTTTGCTTCATTGTTGGTTCTTTAATTTATTTATTTTTATTTTTAATCACACTGTGGAAGTAAAAATGGTTGGATTTTATTTTGACTTTAAATATGGTGATAATATTCTCTTCTATTCTACTCTACTTGTCTTTCTTTGTTATTTCTTAATACTCTTCTTGTAGGAAAGTCTCTGTATGTCAAGCGTCTTTTTGAGCAGTTCAGAAGAGAGGTTCCAACAGCCACCTTTCTAACAATCAGACTCATCGAGCCTCATGTTGACTTGGATGGATTTGTCCAAACTCTGTCCAAGAGATTGGCTCCACTGAGGGAGCAGGATCCTGTGCTGTTGCACATTGATGCTGCAGCGGTATGTTTTACATTTTTTTAAAAATGTTTAGCTGTATCATAGCGTGCACTATTATATACTATTTGTTGGTGACTGATAACATTTCGTCTCACTACATTTCCTTTTACATATTTGATCGTTTTTAATGGATTTCTTGGGTCCACAGGTGCGTCATGGCTTGGAGGAATTCCTGTTCAAATTGCTCATTCTAGGATGCCTTAGTGACAGCAAGGGAACTATATGGAGGAGAAATGCAGCTCACTTAGTGGCAATTGAAGTACTTCAGCGAGGTCAAAAGAGTCAAACCCAAATTGAGGTAGAAAATTTTGCTTTGTCATATATATATATATATATATATATATATATATATATATATATATATATATATATATATATATATATATAGAATTTTTATTAATATTTTGCTCCTTGGGTCATAACGTTTTAATTGTGGCACTTGTGTGTTTACCTGTAATATTGAATTTCTTCGTTTTACAGACAACCCATGGGTTTTTGCGTGCACTGCCTACTATCTTCTGTAGGCCCCCTAAAGACGTCAAGGCTTTGGAGATCATGAAAAAAAAAAAAGAGGGGTACCCATTCTTGGATCCGTTGATGGATAATGGAGAATTTGAAAGTGAAGACATGCAAAGACCCTACCAGTACTTAAAGAGATTCAACAGGAATGTCAACTTGGATCACTTCAAATATCAAGCTCATTCTGTAGAAGGTGATCCAGTTGACTGTCTCCATCATCTTTTGTCAAACTATGGCTTGAAGGACCCATCATGGGCAGAATTAAAGCACTTTACTTGGTTTCTAAACCTGCAGCTTAAAGACTGTGAGAACTCCATGTTCTGTGATCCAGACTTCCTTGCTGAAAATTTAAGTGGCTTTAAGGGCTTCATAGTAAAATTCATGATTCACATGGCTCGAGACTTTGCCTCTCCTTCCATTGACATCTCTGACCAGAGCCCCTCCTTTTTCTCTGAGAATAAAGATGAGGAACACATCCTCTCTATTCGAAAACGATGGGAAAATGAATCTCACCCATACATCTTTTTCAACGCAGATCATGTCACCATGTCTTTCTTAGGATTCCACGTGAAGAAAAACAGGACCATTCTTAATGCAGTCGATCCAAAAAGTGGCAAAGTGTTGATGGAAAATGTGATGACACAAGAGCTGTTTTCAGACATTGAGCGACAAAGAATTAACCTTTCTGAGGACTTTGATAACTTGTCCAGAGAAGACAAGATTCGAAGAATTTCCTTTGTTGTTGGTGCCAAAAAAGGCTGGGTAAAAGGACAGTTTGATCCAGACCCTACATATGAACTGACTACTGACAATGTTATGAAGATGTTGGCAATTCATATGAGATTCAGATGTGAGATTCCTGTGATCATCATGGGAGAAACTGGCTGTGGGAAAACGCGGCTTGTGCGCTTTCTCTGTGATCTGCAACGTGAAGACAGAGATGTAGAAAACATGAAATTAGTCAAAGTTCATGGAGGTACTACTTCTGAGTTCATCTATAGAAAGGTGCGGGAAGCAGAAGAACTTGCTCAGAACAATTGGCAAAAGCATAAACTTGAGACTGTTTTGTTTTTTGATGAGGCCAACACAACCGAAGCCATCTTTGCCATTAAGGAAGTGCTATGTGACAAAACTGTAGAAGGATACCCTCTGAAGAAAAACTCTGGTCTGAAAATAATTGCTGCCTGCAATCCATACAGGAGACACACACACAAAATGGTTGATCGCTTGGAGAAAGCTGGTCTAGGATACAGAGTGAAAGCTGAGGAAACGGAGGATCGCCTTGGTAAAGTTCCCATGAGACAGCTTGTGTACCGTGTGCACCCTTTACCTCCAAGCATGGTACCTCTGGTATGGGATTTTGGACAGTTAAGTGATTCAGCTGAACTCTCTTATATTCGCCAGATTGTGCAAAAACAAATGAGAGATCATAGATTGCCCCTAGAATGCCAGAGTGTGATCACAGAAGTTTTGGCTGCCTCTCAGAAATACATGCGCAGTCAAGCAGATGAATGCAGCTTTGTAAGCCTTAGGGATGTGGAGAGATCAATGGGTGTCCTGGTTTGGTTTTACAACCACAGAGACGATCTTTTTCCAAGTTCCCACTTGATTACAATTGAAACTAAGCAGGTGATCTTGAAATGCTTGGTGCTTGCAGTCGGTATTTGCTATTACCCATCACTTGAAGACAAAAGTCCGTATCTAGCGACTATCAGCAGATGCTTTCCTGATCAGTTCAACTCTAAAGAGTCACTGGAGCAGGAGATCACTTCATGCCAAGACTTTTTTCTTAAGAACATCCAAACAAGAGAAACGATTGCCAAAAATCTGGCTTTGAAAGAGAATGTCTTCCTTATGGTGGTCTGCATTGAGTTGAGAATTCCACTCTTTCTGGTTGGCAAGCCAGGGAGCTCAAAATCTCTTGCTAAGACTGTCGTTGCAGATGCAATGCAGCGCCAGGCATCTCACTGTGCCTTTTTCAAGAAACTCAAGGAGGTTCACATGGTGTCCTTTCAGTGCAGTCCTCACTCAAGCCCTGAAGGAATCATTGGAACTTTCTGGAACTGTGCCCGTTTCCAAAAGGATAAGAACTTAGATGAGTATGTGTCAGTGGTTGTACTGGATGAAATAGGACTTGCAGAGGACTCTCCTCAGATGCCATTGAAGACTTTGCATCCTCTTCTAGAGGATGGATGCATAGACAGTGACAACCCACAACCATACATGAAGGTTGGATTTGTTGGAATCTCAAACTGGGCTCTCGATCCAGCAAAAATGAACAGGGGTATTTTTGTGTCCCGTTGGGACCCAAGTGAGAAAGACTTAGTTGAGACAGCTGAAGGCATCTGCTCATCCTCCCAACCTGTTCTTCTGAAAATCAAGCACCTTCTGCCAAAATTGGCAAAAAGCTTTCTAGACATCTGTAAAACTGACAGTGACCAGTTCTTTGGACTCCGAGATTATTATAGCTTGATAAAAATGCTTTTTGCAACAGTCAGCGATTCAGATCAAGAGCCATGTGACACTGAGTTGGCAGAGGCTGTGTTGAGAAACTTCAGTGGACAAAGGGATGGTTTTGATCCACTTCATTACTTCCGTGAAATCTTCCAAAGCATTCAAGATGTCGAAAGGCCAAGTACATTGAAAATGATTGAACAAAATCTTAACCACCACAATGACAAAGAATGCAGATACCTTCTTCTACTCACAACTAACAATGCTGCCTTGTACATAATTCAACACCACATTTTCTCCAAGGAGAACTCTACATGCCCAGAAATTGTCTTTGGATCAGGATTTCCCAAAGACCAGGAGTATGCCCAGATATGTCGGAATGTGAGTAGAATAAAGGCGTGCATGGAGACAGGTCGAACTGTCATTCTTTTGAATCTCCTTAATCTATATGAAAGCCTGTATGATGCTTTGAATCAATACTATGTGTACTTCAGTGGACAGCAGTATGTTGACTTGGGACTTGGTTCACACAGAGTGAAGTGTCGAGTTCACAGAGACTTCAGACTTGTTGTGGTGGAAGACCAGGAAAAAGTCTACAGAAATTTTCCTGTTCCTCTTAAAAACAGACTGGAGAAACACAGAGTTGATAGGAGTACCGATTTGACTCTTTGGCAGCACAGAGTTTTGGGAAAACTCAAACAGTGGGTGCAACAGTTCTCAGAAGTTCAGCTGTCTGAATCTACTGAAGCAAATTTCAGCTTATCTGAAGCCTTTGCTGGTTTCCATGGCGATGCTTGTGCTAGTGCACTCCTGCAGGCTTTAGAGAAAATACAAAAATTGGGCCATGATAAAGCTACTCAAAATGATGAACTCCACTGCATTCCCATTAACAAGAATGAAGTCAGTGAACCAAGCGAAGATGGATCAAACATTAATGTGGCCAAGGACATGTGCATGAAAAGAGAGGAAGGTGAGGTTCCTCACATTGATGAAGAAATGACAGTGTCTCAAGAGGAAATGAACAAATTCCTTGATGACGCACAAGGAGATGCCTCAATGGAAGTTGACAACAAGGTACAGGATACAGAGGTTCATGAAGAAATTGTGACTCTTGGGGATGCTTCTGGTCTTGTAAAAATGGATGAAGATCCTGTTGATGTTGAAGCAAGAGACAGCATGGAGTCGAACAAAAGCATGGACGAGGAAGAGGAGGCCTATGAAACTGCCAAAAGCTTTCTATTGAATTGTTCCACGCCAGATGCGGTACTTAGGTTGAAGTATTCCGAATTTGGAAATCAGGAGAAAGACAAACTTCAGAGAATGTATTTCCATCAGCAAAGCCATCAATCTCTAAGAGACCTATTAGTCAACCATCTAGACAAAACCGATCAGGACAAGAGCAGATTCTTAGAGGTAAGGCTTAACAGATGACAGACAATAGATGCTTTTTTCCTAAGACTTTTAAGAGACTTGTCAATGCTCATGTTTTCTATTAGGTAACCACATTCTCCAATCTTCTCACTGGAGCTGATGTTAGAAATCTTGTTCCGGCCTTGGGTTTGTCGACTGAGCGGCTTCTTTTGCTCTCTTTACACCAATTTGACACAGAAGTTTCTTTTTGCAGCAAGATACGGTTCGTTTTTATTTTTATTACATATTTAATTTATTCAGTACCTTTCACTTTAGAAACAACATTTCTGTTCAACAACAGATCATTCCTGATGGAATCTGGGCTGTCTCTACACATTCTCTTGGTTCAGATGGACATGGAAGAGTCATTGTGCAAAAATGAACTCATTGCTTCAGCAAAGTGAGTCTTTTGATGCTGGTGGCTAAAAAAACAATGAAATACTTTTAGAACAAGTGGCAATGAAAAACTTTTAGAAAAAGTGTATTACTTTACTTACGTTTTATAATTTACTTGCATCAATTTAGTACAATGATTTCAATTTAGTAACAGTCCAGTCATCTTTTAACATATTTTTTTTCATTCCTCTTACCTCAGGTACTGTACCATGAATGAAATCTTGTCCTTAAAGTCAGATGAGTGCAATGTCTATACTGTGTTCATAACCAAACTCTCCCGAATTGGGGAGCAATGTACAACAAGTGGCAACAAATATATTGGCTTTCAAGGAGGTAAGTGGAAGTATTTTTTGTTGTAGAAACGTGTTTAGATATTATTGTCAAATAACAAGTATCATTATTTTTTTTATTTTTACTAAAGGGGTTTGGCTGTCTGCACATATTGATGACCTCAGAGATTCTGATGACATGAGCTTAAACCTTAAGTTTTTTTGTGGGATGCCTATAAGTAAACTTATCTCTCAGACAATCCAGTCAGGTATGTAAGGACCAAATGCTGCCTGCAGTTTGTACATCTACTAATTGCTAAAATCGAATTAAGGAGTAAAATATTTATTATTTATATGTATTATTTATTAATTTATTAGTGGTGCTGGCTAAGGCAACAGTATTTTTAAACAATCCCCTAACCCTTAATATTAAACTTAACAAATATGAATTCCTCAAATTGTGCAGCTTATTGAGAAGTTTAAGTGACTGGTCTTACAGTTTCTACCTGGTAGATAATAAAAATCCTAGAGGCTTTGTGATGGGAATTCTCAATATGAATATCTGACAACTGCCATTTGGTAATATAATACTACAGTAGCTCTAGGTAATTCCCTTCTCGGATACTTCTAATACAGTTCAAAACTTCAAGGTAATTCCAAAGTAAGGTGACCGCATCCCGTCGAGAAGCTACTATCACTACCTCAAACAAACATGAGCACACAGGTCTTTAGCATCTATACACTCTCACCGTCCTTCTGAGGTGCACACTAGTCCAACACAGGATCATTAATACTAACTTTGAGTATTACAGCCTCACCCTGAGAATGTCTCTGTAGTCTTCCAACACCATCACTGTTTCTGGTTTGGTCTTTTGAGCATATAATTTTTAGTACTTCTATTCCTTAGCTGTGCAGCATATTTACCTGATACGACTCCAAAGTTGCTCTTTGCTGAAATGAAGTTTTATTCACGGCCAGGAGATCACTGGTCACAACCAAATGAATCTCTCGAACAGAAAGAAACGTGTACATTTAAACTTAACAGTAAAGTAAAATTCATTGTCACTCAAGTTTCCTTCACTGTGATTTGTTCTGTTGATTGGTTCGTAATGATCTAAGGTAATCATATGACTGTTCTATTTGTGTTAAGCACCTTTTTGGGTACGTCTGAACATCCTTAGGCTGCTTTTTTTGTAGTTTCATGTTAAATAACTCTTTGACCACTTCTGAGGCCATTATATAAAATATTTCTATCATAGCTTTTACTGAAGAAGAGACCAAAGCCATATATAGAACACCCTAGCAACTTAATAACAACACTCTGGAAACCACCCACAATTATTGTTTGTATTGCATTGTTGTGGCAAGCTGCTTCTTTAAAAAAAAAAAAAAAAAAAAAAAATCTAAAACAGTATTCTTTAACAGATGTCAAGCAATCAGAAGAAATGGATACAAGTGGTCCAGAAAGTGAGAGGGTAAAATGCTTTAAGTTCGCAACGTATAAGTTTAAACACATACGTCAGAGATGTGCCAAAGGGGAAGAAATTGTATACCTTATGACTTAAATAATTATTTTGTTGTTAGGGAGATTCAGTACATCTACACAGTTTGTCCCTAATAAGATCCTGCACCCAGAAAGCTGCTTCACTGCTGAGAGATATAGGCAAAAAACCCTCCAGGAGTATAGAGCGCATGAACATATTGCTTGGCCTTCTGGGAAGTGACCCTGGGCGGATAGGAGGTAAGTTAGTTTTATGTCCTCCACTACTGAAACAAGATAATATATCAGAAATGATTAGCTTGGGTTACAAATATATGTATATATTTACAGTACGGTTCCAGGAAGTGTTGCTAAGGAGGCTGGTGTGTGTACTGATACAGAGGGAGGAGCTGGTTCATAACGCAGAGGACTGGGCTTATAAAGTGGCAAAGAACAATAAAGCTCTGCAGGAAGGTGGAACACTTAGGTACTGCAGTACTGTAATGCAACTAACATTAAAAATCCACCTATCATCTATATATCCAAAATGGTTAAAAACAGACGATGCTCACGGCCAATTATATCATGTCATTCATAAGGGGGTTAAATAAAAATCTCAGACCTTTAAAACTTGTGTGGAGAAAATGATGATGTGCTACTTCTAAAAATGCCTTTAAAATAATCTCGAGCTTCATTCCTACTAAAGGTTATTGTGTCTGTGATACAAGCAATCAACAACACACACAATTATTAAAAAATCTAAAAATTTTGCGCTGAATGATCAGCCATAGATTAGAGATAACTAACAATTAGCTAGCAAAACATTTCTGTTTTTGTGTTCAGGCACACTTTGTGGCGCTGTCTACAGGGTGTTATGACCCCAGTGTTGGCCAAAGTGTTGGAAGTGTTAGACAGAGACTGCAACTTGTACCTACTGTATGTAGAAGGGCTCAGTGAGGGTCTGGCTCAGTTCTGGCTGGATGTCTTTGAAGATCAACAGCTCCTTGACCTAACCTTCTCACAAAATGCAAGGTATTTTTGAATCCAGTAAACCTGCTCATGATCAGATGAGGCATTACATTGCTTTTAAATATCTGACTATAACTGATGAGGTGGATTTTTACTTCTTTTAGCACTACGGAACAGGAGATTACTGTGCAGTGTCAGCTGTTTGTTGGAGAAGTGGAACGGCGTTGTGCTGCTCCTTTTAGCTGGCTGATAAAAGCATACTGCCAGAGTTTGTGGGAGGAATCAGAGTTTGTGCGAGGTGAGGTCTCTTGTGTTTGGCTAAAGTTGGCCTGTTAGCTCACCAGATACCATATACATTTGTACTTAACACTATTTAAACACACTTTACACTGTGTGCTTTACATTTTCTCTCAGGCACTGAGAAAGGCAACAAAGAAAGAATTCTACAGTTTGTTAGTGCTGTGTCAGACAGTGGACTGGGCAGCTATATTCAGAAACTCTCCGAGGGAGAGAAAGTTGAGTTGGGTCGGCGCTACTTGACTGATTATGTTCTTCTGTCATTCAAAGTCCGCTCTGAGGAAGAGCTTTCGGTGAGATACAAAGGTTTTGTTAGTATGGCAATACATACAGTATCACATTGTTTTCACACATTACTCATTTCATGTTCTAATGTGAGCATCTGTGTGTGTATGTATTTTTTACAGGTCTTTTGTACTGCAGTGCAAGGTTGTGTGTTTGCTCTGCAGATGGAGATGTCAGTAACTCTTGAGCTCTCTCCATCATGGATCCTTGCAGGAGCCCAAATCTATACCCCACGCATGGACACATTATCACATACCGTTCAGCTCAACCCTCAGGTGGTTTACATCATCCACCGAGAAAGATCAAAGATGCTACGCTCTGATATGGTGAGGAGTTTAACCTGCATTTCTATGTTGACTTTTTTTATGCTAGTCTGGTTATGCTGTTCATCGGTAAAACTTAGTTAGTTGGCCAACACATGCTGGTTCCTATTTAAACTACTAATATTTAGCAAAATATCTACCAGTGTGTGCAATCAAACTTCAAAATTTGAACAAATGACAATTTTCAAAATTTGAAAAGATGTCTAATGTTTTATTACAGTGTGAGGACATTCTAGCTGTTGGTATCTGCGTTGAAGAAACAAAGCTCCTACCCGTAACATCACTAACTGAATGCTGGACTTTCTTACAAAGAGTTGAGCAACTTCAGCCGTGTTTAGAGAGAGTGCTTAGTCCAGACTACAGCGCCCTCTGCAGCCCTAGCTGTCTCAAACACCTGGACACGATAAAGTGAGCTATAATGAATGTTGCAGATTTATAAAATAGGATCATTTGAAAACTTGATTTTATATTAACAAAGATATATATAATATATAATATATACATATATATACACACACACACAGTACAGGCCAAAAGTTTAGACACATTACTATTTGTAATGTTTTTGAAGTTTCTTCTGCTCATCAAGCCTGCATTTATTTGATCAAAAATACAGATTTTTTTTTAAAATATTGTGATATATTATTACAATTTAAAATATTTGGTTTTCAATTTATTATACTTTAAATGATCATTTATTTCTGTGATGCAAAGCTGAATTTTCAGGATCGTTACTCCAGTCTTCCGTGTCACATGATCCTTCAGAAAATCATTCTAATATTCTGATTTATTATGAGTATTGGAAACAGTTATGCTGCCTAATATATTTGATGAATATCAAATATAATATATTTGATGAAAAAGAGCTGCATTTATTCAAAATAAAAACATATTTTCAAATAATATAAATCTCCTTTACTATCAATTATTGAATACAATTATTGATTTATTTAAAAAAAGAAAGGAAAAAAAAATGTCTGACCCTAAATTACTGACCAGTAGTGTATAATGTTGTTACAAAAGATTTCTATTTTTTAAAACATTTGTTTCTTTTTTTTTCATCAAAGTCTTATAAAAAAGTATCACAGGTTATGAAAAAATATTAAGCATCAGAACTGTTTTCAACTTTGAAAATGAATAATCATATTAGAATGATTTTCTGAAGGATCATGTGACACTGAAGACTGGAGGAATGATACTGAAAATTTAGCTTTGCATCACAGAAATAAATGATCATTTAAAGTATAATAAATTGAAAACCAATTAATTGTAATAATATATCACAATATTAAAAAAAAAAGTATTTTTGATAAAATAAATGCAGGCTTGATGAGCAGAAGATACTTCTTTTAAAAAACATTACAAATGGTAATGTGTCCAAACTTTTGGCCTGTACTGTGTGTGTGTGTGTGTGTGTGTGTGTGTGTGTGTGTGTGTGTGTGTGTGTGTGTGTGTGTGTGTGTGTGTGTGTGTGTGTGTGTGTGTGTGTGTATATGTATATCCCAGTATGTGTATATACGATATATATACCCTGTCATATACTGTATGTCATGATTTCTTATTCCAATTATATCTTACAATATATATATATATATATATATATATATATATATATATATATATATATATATATATATATAATTTTATTTCCTTAGGTCAGTGTGGCAGGAGTTGCTGCTAGTTGCTGCTTTCATTGAAAAGGTGGTCATCAAAATGAAAATGGGAGATGAGAGGATAAAAGCACTGACTCTGAAACATTGCAGTCAGTTGCATGGGGTGAGTCTAGGCTTAGGATACGTTTACATTACTCTGTCCACACTAGCATTTTTAAAGGGGGGGTGAAATGCTGTTTCATGCACACTGATCTTTTTACACTGTTAAAGACTTGGAATCCCATACTAAACATAGACAAAGTTTCGTTAATGGGGGCGGAATTTCCTTGTATGGGCCTTACGGACAATTCTACCGGAAGCGCGTGAGAGAGAGAGAGGGAGAGAGCGAAAGTAACAGGCTACGCCCATCAAAGCGCTGGCTTGTAGGATGCTGCACAGGTGATGTGCACATAACAATGTCACCAAAAAAGTGCGTTTTTGGTTGCCAGACCAAGACAGTCCTGCACAGATTCTCCAAAAACCCCGCGTTAAGGCAACAGTGGATGCAATTTGCTTTTCCGGATCAGCAACTGAGTTGCGCGAATGTTTATATCTGTTCGCTGCATTTCCGTGCCGACTGTTTCATAAACAAGGCCCAGCTCGACACAGGATTTTCCGATCGCCTAATGCTGAAGGATGGAGCAGTCCCAACGATAAAGGTCCCAACGTTAGAACCGCAGGCGGTGAGTTAGACTGCTTCAAATGTCTGTGTTTTTGCCTATGCTCATCAAGTAGCCCAAACATGATCACGTATAGTTAATTGATCAATGGAGCATGCGATGTGTAGTGCGTGTACATTTGTTTAGCTGGCCACTATATGTGTAACTTTATGTTTGTGTATTGTAAAAGCACTCAAAACAACAATACACAAAGAGGGGGGAAATATGTTGAACTAAATAAGCACGCTTCTTCATTCAAATGCGCTACTATTCCGTGTCTTTCTATGTAAACACTAACTTAGCCTGCCGTGCAAAACCAGTCCGCTTCCTGTCTACACAAACCACGCGTAAACACACAAACACACGTGCACAACTGCACTTCCCACATGTACACCTTCAAAGACAAAAATACGACGATATAATTCAAGTATAAATATGTAAATAACACAAGCCGCTAAGCATATTATATAGTTAGTGTATAACTTGTACCACATAGAGACGTCCTGCTCTAGTCATTTTTGCTGCTGCTCCTGTTCAACTGCAGCCTCTGGGTCTGATTCCGGATCATAGATGTATGGCTGTATCTGATTAAAAGCCATATTTTTATTTTGAATAAAGTTTTTTTCCCGCTGTTAGGGATGACACAGCTTTACGACGCACTCGACTCAACACAATAGCAGCAGCGAGCACACGTCATTATTTAGCTCCGCCCACACGATACGCCCCCACTCGCTCGGCTTTTTTCGGAAAGACTCGGAACAGCGCATCTTTCTTATATAATTATAAAAAAAATAAAGACTTTTCGGAGATATGCAGGATGCAATGCTACTCTATAGGTACTCAAGATTGACATGACACTGACTGAAACTGAGTGTTTCACCCCCCCTTTAAGCATTTTCCAAAAGTTTCTCATCTACACCGGAACATTAGAAAACACTAAATTAATCTTACTGCACATGCGTAAACCCTCATAAAAGCTCACTGAGTTGATACAGACAGAACAAGACATAATATAGCTATCATGCAATTCTTCTTGCAGGATCATTTTATTTAGTAAAATGTAATTCACTGATGCGTCCAGGTAGCACTCACTCACCATTTTGTATTTGGTCTAAAACGTTTTCATGTTTTGCCGCAGGACAGCAAATGCGAATAAATTATTTGTCTAATTTATTAATAAATATTGTATTAATAAAACATATTAGTGTGGACAAGGCCTTATTTTTTGTATGAAACACTGAAGCCATTTTTGTTATGGTAAAATTTGAGTGCTAAGAGCAAATTTTTTCAGGACAGATCCCTTATATTTCCTTTCTCGCAGCTAATGGAAGGGTCTTCTGATTTGAGGAGCAAAGACAATCTTCAGAAAATCATCCGCATACTCAATGATTACCACAATGAGTCCATCAGCAGAGAATTGCGGTACTCTTGATTTTCATTGAGCTTTATGATATTACATGATATAAATGATTTTATCTGAATCCCTGACATTTTAATTCTGTGTTTTACTTTACAAAGCAATTCTGAATGATTCATAACCTTTGTTTATTTCTGTATACTCTTTCTTCACAGATATGGTGTGAAGTGCTCTGTGTGTCTGTTAGATCTCTCCGAGCCCACTTCTCTTCCTTGTGAGCATGTGTTTTGTCTGTCCTGTTTGAGGAGATCCACTGAGAGAGAAGGAACAAAGTACTGTCCCGTGTGCAGGAAACCTCTATCGAACAACTTCCAACCCACTGTCTCCACAACCATAGAGTGAGTTTAATTCCTTGTTCTTGGTTACCTCTGATAGATATACAGTATATTGTTACAAAAACATGTTTTGTCTGTTACAGTTTAGCCCTAAAGCAGCATAGAGAGATAACAAAATGCTGTAATGCATTTTTCCTGGAGGTGGTTTCTCGCTTCTGTCTGACTGATGATCAAGACCCCCCAGAGGACCTGGTGGAACTACTTTTTTCTCTCCTCATCTTGGCACAAGGTGGGTGGATTCCTGTATATACTCATCCTTTTCAATACAACTGCAAATGAATAAGGAGCTTGGAAGCCTAAAAAAGATGTAAATTTAGCATTCAAATATCATAAAATCTCTTGCCTTGCACTGTCACCACTCTACATTTTATCCTTCCCGTGGTACTCCGTGAGACTTAAAGGGTTAGTTCACCCAAAAATGAAAATTATTTCATTAATTACTCACCCTCATGTTGTTGGACACCTGTAACACCTTCGTTCATCTTCAGAACACAAATGAAGATATTTTTGTTGAAAGCTGATGGCTGAGAAAGGCTTCAGAAAGGCCTCCATTTGTATTCAGTACATTTCCACTGACGCATTCACAAGAAAAGGCACTAAAGACTTTGTTACAAAGTCTATCTCACTTCAGTGGCTGTACCATAATTTTACGAAGCAACGAGAATAGTTTTTGTGCGCAAAAAAAATCTAAATAATGACTTTATCCGCCAAGTTATTGTCTTCCGTGTAGGTCTCGGATGTGAACTCACGTGATAGCAGCGCTCCTTCTCTTCCGGGTCATGTATTCTAATGGTGGAGCTACGTCATATTCTCGCGCATGCGTCGAGTTCACGTCAATAACTTGGTGGATAAAGTCGTTATTTGGATTTTTGAGCGCACAATAACTATTTTCGTCGCATTGTAAAATTATTGTACAGCCACTGTAGTGGGACTTTGTAACGACGTCTTTAGTGCCTTTATGGGTCTTGTGAGTGGGAAGCCTGAAGCCTTTCTCAGCCATCAGCTTTCAACAAAAATATCTTCATTTGTGTTCCGAAGATGAACGAAGGTCTTACGGGTGTCCAACAACATGAGGGTGAGTAATTAATGAAATAATTTTCATTTTTGGGTGAACTAACCCTTTAAGGCCCCGGCCTGCTTGCCACCGAGAGCTTTGTGTAAAAACAGGCCAAATCATAATTCATAACAGGCCGAGTCATAATTATTTTCCCCTCCAATACGCCAATAACTTTAGGCTATGAACGGATGAGTCTAGAAAATATCTAGAAAAAAATGTATTTACTCTAATATGCTTTATAATATGTTGTCTTTATAATGTTTACGTTTAAATGTTTATAAACATTACAGGAGATGTGTATAAGACCAGAGAGCTCTCCCCATTTTTGGAATGTGTTGACCAGTGCCCTGTGGTGCGCTCTGTGCTGCCTAAACTCCTTCTGCAATACAGGTGTTGCAATACAACACATACATATAGTTTATCAAACCAGGCATATGTGACTGTTTTGTATGACTTTAAATATGCAAGATATAGTGAGTTTTTCTCATTCGTATCAAGAAGAGTTTGAAATAAGATAATCTCTTCAGTTTCAAACAGATGAAGAAGCATATTCAAATGTACTTGGATAACCTGGAGAACAAGCTATTGGACAAGGAGGACAGAACTGAACTCTACCGACTGTTTGTTAACTGTTTCCAGGTATGTCATAAACTCGCCATTTTGTAACTCAAATTTTCTTGTTAAGGCAAGAATAACTTTTACTATTTCTCAAGTGTTAAACTTAGGTGCTTTATCTGTTTTGTTTCATGGACATGAATGATTAATCAAATGTGATCATACTTAAGATTTTTGTTTGGTGGATAACCAAATGGGTGAAAAATCCCACAGATGTGAGGGTGAACTCTTTTGGTTTGGGCAAGTAAGCAACCACCTAGCAATGCCTTAGCAAATGCCTAACAATGCACTAAAAACTTTTGTCGTTTTTATTTTTATTTTTTAAATGAAGTATAATCTTCAACGGCTATATTCCGATTTCATCCACATTAACTATTATTTAAAATCTGTATATGTTTCTCTAAAAGCAGATGTATGTTTATTCAGGATTCCCTGTTTTGTTCTGGATTAAATGGAGATCATAGACATCTGAGGGACAACTCAAGTTTCCTTAGCCGACTGGCTCGTAAACAGACACCTTCCAGACAGAATGACCCAGCTGAGTTTCTGCTGTCTATGGCTCGCCTCCGAATGTGTCTGGACTCTGCTGCCCATATCCTGTCTAGAGCTGTCGGCCAAAGAACCGGTAAGAGGGTCTGCTGGTCTGACCGATTCATGGCAGTTAAATTGCAATGCTTGAATGCATAACATTTAGCAAAATCGTGTGCAGTCTTTCCATATGGTTGGTGTTTTTCAGATCATTTTGAGGATGCGGAGATGAAGCTTTTGGAGCAGGTGAAGGCAGTGTGTGACTACTGTGACAACGACTGGTATAGAGTTTACCTGCTTCGAGCACTCAACAGGCAGGCTGGCATGGACTGTCTGCAAGCACTAATCAACAGCACTGATTATGGATGGATATTTCCTGCAGAGATACTACGCCTTCATGTATGGCCATTCAAAATGAAGTTGCTTTTAGGGTGTTTATAGTTTTATATAGTTAAGTAATAAAAATAAGTTTAATGTTTTAAAAAGGACTTGTTATTTTCTCTTGTACAGAGGTTGATTCCTGGAGAAGTGGATCGTTTTTTGTGTTGTGGTCAGTCATACCACATTCTTAGAGATGGAGTGGGAGAAGCACTGGAGGAAGGCACGACACGTGGACTCAAAGATGCTCTACGGGTCGGTGTCTACAGTATCTATATTAAATAAACAATACACATACACACACACAAAAATTATTGTGTGGGCAAATACAAAATAAAGACTTAAATTTAGACTTATTTGTCATATGTCTAATAAAGGACACATTTTAGAGTGCCAAGGTGTTTGTTGATGTACTGTTGCACTACAGCTAAAAAAATTGGTGTCAGCAAGATTGTTTTTGAAAGACGTCTCTTATGCTCACCATTTATTTGATCAAAATGCAGTAATATTGTAAAGTATATTACCATTTAAAATAAGTGTTTCATTATAGTTTGACATGTAATTTATTCCTCTGGTGTCAAAACTTTCAGCAGTTTTTAGTATTGTCACACTTGATTAATTCAGTGCATCCTTGCAGAATGAAAATGTCAAATTCTTTTAACAAATAAAAATTGTTACTGATTACATTCTTCTGGAGCTTAAGTCTAAATATTTTTTCAGGCAATGGATGGTTCTGGCCCAGAAAAAAACGTCCTGCTGACTCTAGCTGTGTTCAGGCAGGTCACCTGTCGCTTCATGTCACCTGAAAGAGCTATAAATCCTCAAGAACAGGTAAGTGTTTGTTAGGTTTTATGATTTTATCAGTCAGTAGTGAACATAGAACTAGAAACCAAATATGGTGATGAAATAACAACAAAGTTTCACGTGCAAGGAAGCGTATACTTTATGAGATTGAGAAAAACACAGCTGGCAGACTTAAGCAACTCAATTTTCCTCTTTGTGTACAGGATATCAGCTTCTTGGAGGACTTTATTAGAGAGAACATCTTAGGACATGCCAGAGAGCTTTGCACTGCTCTCTTATCCAATCAGATTGGAGGTCCAGGATCTTTCCTGAGACTTGGTGCAGATGTACGTGCTCAGCGGCGTCCTGTACTTGAGCTCCTAGTGCATGCGAGCGCAGTGTTTTACAGTGGAAACAGACTGTTCAGTCCCCTCTACAACATTGCCTCTCAACCACAGAGCATGACAGTAAGGACCACTACTTAATTAATAATACATATTTTGTTTTTTTAATTGATCAGGATGATCACAGCCATGCTTTTCTACTCACAATCAGGAAGCCTTCCTACCCACAATGCCTGATGACCATACCAGTGAGGCCCATCAGTGGCTCAATGAGAGAAGAAAACTGCAGATGTACTGTAAGTGTGACTTGTCCATTAAGACAAATACTTCTTTAAATGCAACCTAACAAATTCATTTGTTTTTCATTCTAACCCTATAGTTTGTTCTAATGGCCATGCCTGCTTTGTAGGAGAGGTGAGAAGAAAAAGATAAAAAAATTAAATTGATACTATTGTCTGGGAAGATTATGATTATTTCTTTCCATTTGTTTAGTGTGGTAAACCGGTGGCTTTGTCATCTTGTGCCACCTGCGGAGTGCCTATAGGAGGTCATAATCATAACCCAGTGGAAGGTTTTACTCAAGTCAATGTAGTCAAAGACCTGACACAACCCGGACATATACTGGGGCGGGCTGAAAACCGGTCTGAAGCCCCAAACAGGAATCTCACTCTAGCACAGTCTTGTGTCCTCCGTCTATGTCTTCACCTGGCCATGTTACAAGGGTCCATTCATCACCTGCAGGTAAAAAGGATGAACCATAAGGACAATGTGTGTGTGCAAATGTTGACTTTTTAGATGTGGTTTTGCATTCTAACTGACTTTTTTATAACTCTGATCCAAATAATGCCAGATACTGAGTCAATTAGCAGGCCACTAGCATTAGTGAATCAAAAGCACTGTTTTTTAAAGGTCTTGGTTCTTCACAGGGCATCAGAAATATGATCAAACCAACTGTTAATGATGTCAGTGAATTCATTTGGCTACATATTGAGAAGGACATGGAGGTTCTTGGGAAGACTTTGAATCTTAACATGGATGACTGTGCCATTTTAATTCATCTGATCTTCAGAAGATCTCTAGTGAACACCTCAGGTATCCATATTAATCTTGACAAAAGTTAAATCTTCTTGAAATTTTGACAATGTTGCATGCATTTTACTTAAAGTTGTGAAAAAGAATGTTATTTTAGTATATATAAACTATTATAGTATTTATTAACATTTTTAATTTGCTTTTATTTTTTAATAATTATGGAAAACTGTTTTAATAGTTTTAGCTTTAATGAACATTAACAACATTAGGAAAAATTGTGTTGACAGAGAACCTATGTTTGATTTGTATTTATTTATTTATTTTTATCAGGTGCTGGTGTGAATCTGTCTTCACGCAAGTCCAGAGAACAGTGGGAGAATACAGTGTGTAAAACAGTCATCAGTCCTGTTTTACAGGTCAGTCTTTATACTGATAAATGTCAAGGGGATACATTAAACCATAAGTCTTTGAAAAACACAGATTAACTAAGAGGTGTCCAATCCTGCTCCTGGAGGGCCACTGTCCTTTTGAGTTTAAACCAACCCTAATTAAACACACCTCACCCAACTAACCAACTAACTTCCTAGGCATAATAGAAACTTCTGTTGAGGCAATATGGAGCTAAACTCTGCAGGACAGTGGCCCTCCAGGACAGAGTTTGAACACCCTTGGATTAACGGCTAAAACAATATACAAGTATAAATATTTAGTCATATAACTGCATTTACTTGATTCGGTCAACCTTTGTCTCTGTTTTCAGGATATGAACAGGAGGTTGGGCCGTGCACAGGAACTGATTGCAGCTGATAACCGACTTTCTGACAGCCCCCTGATGAACATGCTGAGGGGAGACCCTCAAAAAATCCTTAAACTCCCCACTAACTGCCCCACCCACCACTCTGCCTTCTGGAGCCCCTCACCTGTCCTAACAGTGGAAAGCTTATCACAGCAAATAGACCAGAGTAAAGCAGCCCTGCTCACGCTTTTTGTCAATAAGGTGAAGACATATAATTATCCGGGTCTTTGCGGAAGTTACAAGCATGGTTCATGTTGGCTTTAAGCATTTTCCCAAAAGTAAATGCACATGTGTGTGTTTGTGTTTATCAGGTGCACTGCATACGACAGCTAAACCATTTGCCGGCTCTTGCTGCCCTGTTGTCTGATCTAATGAAAGTGCTTCCTTCAGGCTCTGAGACCCAAACCCACACCATCGCTTCACTGCTGCACAGTATTCCTGCTGGTCTGTTTATGCTTATACTCACTGGTGGAGACAGCTAATTGATTGATTTATGAAGCTTTTGTATATATGCAACATTACTGTACTCTAATTTGTGTTACTGAATATAGGCCACCAGAAGAAATTATTGTTGGAAAGAGTAGAGATCTTCATGAAGGTTTGGAACCAACTCAGAATGGAAATATCCAATAACAGTAAGCTTTTAGAGGTTATAGCTTTAAAACACATGGGCCAGGTTTCACAGACAGAGCTTAGACAAAGCCAGGCTTAGGCCTTAGTTCAATTAGGACATTTAAGTAGATTTTTAGAAAAAAACATTACTGGTGTGCATCTTGAGATAAAACAATGGCACTGACATATTTTAAGATAAGTCTGTGCAACCTGATTTCAATTAAAACATGCATTTTAGCCTGGGACTAGGCTTAAGCATTGTCTGTGAAAGGTGGTGGATAAATGTTTAAAACATTTGAATGCTACAAGTGAATTTAGACATCATTAAGAGCACAATATTATAATGTATAGAATAAAAAATGGATAACAGAGCGATGTTTTGTGCATCCCTACATAGAAAACACTATAATTTGGTTAACCTGCTGAATTGTTGTATTTTTTTAGCTTCAGTGGGTTTGGATCCTGTTCTTTGTGAAAAAGATCTTACTATGGAAAGCTCTGGGCAGTTCCTGTCCCTGAGTCGCCGCGGACCAGGCTCATGTCTCCACGCAGTCATAGATCTTCTGTCTGAGACCCACAACAGTCTTGTGCGTGAAGCCAGAAAACTCTGTCACCTGGACGACAGGTGTGTATTTGAGAATGAGATTTTTTTTTAACGTTTTGAAAGTCTCTTATGCTCATCAAGGCTGCAAAAGTAAAAAGGAATATTGTGAAATATTATTGATTTAAAAAAAAACTGTTATATATGTTATGTTATATATTTTAAAATCATTATTTTAAAATGTCATTTGTTCCTATGATGGGAAAGCTGGTTTTAAGGAGCCCACATTAGCTCTGTAAAGCATAAAGTCTGAGCAAATGGTGAGAGATCATTAGCTAAATTTACTGTGGTTCTGGTATGGTTTTCTGTAATACTTTTTCATTCAAATTTTGCAAAAACAGTCACTTAAAATTCTAATTATGTATAAAATCAAACACACACACAAACACACACACACCATTTTAAATGTGACCATTTTAATGGTAGAGTACGAGTGAAGCTTTGGAAAATTGTGAAGGTGGAAATGCTAGAATGAGATGGTCTAGTAAGTGCACATAGCTATGTTCCCAACCCCACGGTCACGGCATTAAAATACTAATTTTGGAAAAATACTTCTTTATAATTAATAAATCTTTATATTAACTGGCTTTCTTTTAATACAATACAGTGAAAGACAATCATCTGTAGTGTTAAGTGATTAATTTACACCAAAACAAACAATAAAATGTATACCTTCATCTCTGAATTCAGACAAACTCAGTGCTGACTTATTTTCCATCGGTTCTTTTTCGTTAATTGAAATATGTGCAAAGGATTGTGGGTGATCTTAAGGACGTGAAGAATAATGACTGATGAAATTGAGCTGAACGAAAGATGCAAAACGAAGGCAGTCTTTCAAGTACCCTTCAAATTTAGGCGCTTGATGTGGCAGCCTTACTAGGATGCAGTCTTCCACTCGAGAAGCACACTAAATGTGTTTAATGTCTTATTTATACATGTTAATTTGCTGCATTTTATTTTACAGTGACTATAAAGTTCCATTGGTGGCACTGTCCGAGAGCCAACTTGCCCTGTGTCACCCGGAGTTGGAGTTGCTCCCTCTGGTGTTAGCTAACTGCCATTACACACTAGAGAAGGGGCAGCAGACAGTGAGCTCCTATGATCATCAGGCTATTGAGAGAGAACTCAGCAGACGATATTTTGCAAGCAAACCACGCATTCAAACAGTGAGTCCACTCATTTTAAACCATATTATGGTGTATGACCAGATATCAACATAAGAACATATGAACATTGGTTACTTATCACTGAAAATTCATCATTAAAAATTCAATGCAGGACACTGATAAATATCTGCGAAGACACCATCAGAATTTTATAGAAATCCTTGAAGAGGTCAGAGCCAAAATACCTCAGGTAATTTCCTTCAGTCTCTTTGCACTTTTTATTTTATCAAAAATAGAAGGCCTTAGCAATGCCTCTGGTTAAGGGTGACATACTGTAGAAATATAATATGATATAATTAATTGAATTATTTATTAATATATTTTTGTTTAATTGAACTTCCACTTGAATATTGATTTAACTGAAAGCACTTTTTCTTCTGACGGAAGCCTAATGTTTCCCATTTGATTGACAGGAACCACTAAAGGGCTCTCTGCTCAGCGCCATGAGATCAGTGTTACGTTCATTCACTCATGTGTGTGATGCAGTGTATGTTGTGGAGATTGGACTTCGTTTCCTTGGTAAAACTGGAGGAGACCCACAGGCCCTGCTGCTGTCCTATCTGACAGACTCCTTGAAAATGGGCCAACAAATCTCAAGCAACATAGCTGAGGTAAGGCATTTAAAGTAGTAACTTAAAGGAAATTTAACCAAGCCAGTATTTCACCACTACTATCAGAGCATATGACCTATGTAAATCTGAAATTTGAATCCACACTTCTTGGTTTCAGGCTTTAAAAGAGAACCGGCTTAGTCAGTGCACAGCCACCTGGCAGCTCCTTACCTGCTGGAAGAGTGAACTGATGATGAGGAAAGGACAGGTAATTTGACATTCAGCCTAGATGTGAAGTGAAACATACAAGAAGGTCATTTTGAGACATTTTTACTTCTAAGTAATCACATTTATAGCATTTGTTTTCTTCTGATTTCCCTACATGAGTTCACACTGAGCCAGTAGGAAGCCTGCTTTAACACAGGTTTTGATCATAACAAAATGATAATAAAATAATTTATTTTGTATACAAGAGCAAATAGTCCCAAATAAAGCAGCATTTATTATTTTAATAAATATAATCATATACTCTGAATGTTATTATTGCATACTGTTTTATAATATACTACAATACAATGAGGTGCAAATAGTGGCTGCAATGTATAAACAGC
Source organism: Pseudorasbora parva (assembly GCF_024679245.1). NCBI lineage: Eukaryota > Metazoa > Chordata > Actinopteri > Cypriniformes > Gobionidae > Pseudorasbora > Pseudorasbora parva. Next base: position 32,131,973 of record NC_090192.1, on the reverse strand, counting down.
ATTTAACATCTATTTACAAAAAATATTGCTATATATACTTTTTGTTGCTGTTTACACTCATTGCAAATAGCTGCTGCCTTAGTATATAAAATACAATACTGTTCTAAAATTTGGACTAGGTATTATTCATATATTCAACACGGATTCATTAAATAGATCAAAAGTGACTGTAAAGGCATTTATAATGTTACAAAATATCTTGTTCAAATAAATTGTTCTTTCTTACTTTTTTTATCTAACGATTATTTACACTTAGTGCAAAGCAAATACTGCTATTTGTACTTTTTGTTGCTTTTGACACTTAGTGTGAGTAGCTGCTGCCTCAGTATAAAATACAATACTTTAAAAAAATATGGAAAAATATTTAAGCTGCAAGAAATGTTATTTGTGCACCAAATCAGCATATTAGATGATTTCTGAAGGATCATGTGACACTGAAGATTCGAGTAATGATGCTGAAAATTATGCTCAGCTTTGTCATCACATGATTAAGTTACATAAAAATAAAAATTATATTAAATTGTAATAATATTTAACAATATTTAAATATTTTACTGAATATGAAATGCAGGCTTGGTCGGCATAAGACATCTTTCAAAAACTCCCCAAACTTTTGAATGGAATTATATGCATGAATCATTTGTGTTAAAATAACTGTTTTCACAGTGCATTCTTTGTACAGGCATCTAATCCCAATCCCCCTTCTGCTTAGCTATTTAGCCTGTCACTAAACTGACCCCATTACTAGTAACCTCTGACCTCCTCTGATTGACCCTAAACAACAGAGAGATTGGACAAATGAGGGTTGTAAATCCAAAGGAAAGTGTTGGCCCAAGTGTGCCAATAAGACAGCGTGTGCTACAAACAGTTCAAAGACTTTTAACCCATGCTCTTCTGAATAGCTGGACGGCATTACTTAAAGACAACATTGAGGAATTTTTTTTACGCTGATTCCAGAAACATATTAATGATGTTTTCATCTGTATTGGTCAGTTGTATTATGGTGTCTCTAATTTGCTTAAAATCTTTTACAGGATCCATTCCAACGATTGTTCAAAGAATTCAGAGATAAACTGAATTCAGAGGAAAGAAAGCAGGTGAAGGTTTTCCTTGGGTTCACAGATATTGACATTTTCTCTTTGGAGTTACATGAGATCCTTCTGCTCAGGACCAACAGCACCGTGGATGACGGATTCGCTCCGCACTGGGAGTAAGAACTGATCTTATTTACATTGTTTTGATTGTTTTTTTCAATTTAGCAGTCTGGACTGCAGCCTTCTGGGCTCACCATTTGTGAAAATGGGGTTTGATGAGGCAAACTGGCCACAAAAGGCAAACTGCTCACAAAAATGGCCTGACCATTTTTCACATAATGCTAGACTATTAGCAGACATGTAAATTTCATAAGTACAGTCAGCGTTTCATTATCGCACTTTTTTTTTGTTATATGAAACCACGAGTTATACAACAAAACTTATACAAAAATATACTGCAATCAAGTATTTTGAAGAGCTAAATAGTAAATCATTTTAAAACTGAATAACACTGAACTATATAACTTTTGATATATGGCTTGTGATTGAATTTCTTACACTTTAATGTCATTGTTCAGGGTAATTATTGTCAAAATGAAAAGTCAAGAAATGTTCTGGCATCCAACACATAAAAAGATCCTAGAGCATTTAGTACCAAGTCCTACAACAAAAAGAGACATAAGGGTATTTTAAGTTTTACCCAGAACGGGCACTTTCAATCACAACAATGCATACCTCCCAGACCTAGTCATTCCCTGAAGACCTATGGGCTTTTAAACCCAAAAGAGGCACACTTTGACCCCTCCAGGCTCCCATCTGTCAGTATGCCCTGTTCTGGTCACCTACTGAGCAGGCAGCTGGTCGGAAAGAAAAGGAATGCGTGTGTCGAGAACAATAAGATCCAAAGCTAACTGTTGACCCTAAGCCACACCACTGAACACCCTTCCTCCTTTCTCTTTCTGTGTTCCACCACATAGCATCAGGTCCACCATGGAATCACATTTGGAGAAGAAGAACATCACTTCTTTTCCTGGTCTAGACAGTCTTCCAGAGGAAATTACTTTGGCTAAAGCAGCAGACATCTGGAGGCTTGCAGTGGACTTCAAACGTGGAAATGAATGAGCCAAACCAAAATGAATAATATGTGAAAAGATCTGGGCCCTGTTGCATAAAACAGCCATTATGTTAAGACCGTGTCTTGAGATCTAGTATGAGCCACTAGTAGTTAGTCAAGGGGCATTCAGTCTTAATTTTTGTCTTAAAGGGGGGAAAAATGATGTTGTAAGACTAGTCTTAACAGTTTATGCAATCGGCCCCTGGACTACTTTTGTTGATTTTGTTGTCAGATTGTAATTTCTGTTGTATAAGACTCATTCCAATTACCTAAATGTTGTCTTTTTTTTAAACTGTTTATTCAGTTGATTAAAAATGATCTGTGTTTACTCGGTTAGGACTTCAAACATGACTTTATAATGTTAATCACTTAATTTTTTAAAGATTTGTGTAGACCAATAATTAATTGATCAATATTGTATTGGTCAGACATGTACACATTCCATTTATTTTTCTTCATTCTACTTTTGTTGTTAATCAGGGTCAAATAAAGTTGTATTACTGATGTACAGTGCATATACATTGTGACAAATTTTATTTGTATTCAAAAGATACAGAAACGTATCTAATTGTTTTAGAAAATAAACAGTTTAAAACCCTAACGGGGGCATTTTAGTGTCTGGTCAATTTATTTTATAATTATAAAATACAACGTTCAATAAATAAATATATTTGCCAAACTTAGAAATATTTATCAGCTTAATTAGTGTGTCACATTTAAAACCTTACTCGAAGTCACCAAAGTAAATTATTTATCTCATTAGCTCAAATTGACACCACATCTGCCGCCTGTGCAGCACGCCTACCAACCTTGGCTTGTCGGTACGCCTCTTTCAGCCATCAAGTCCCAAATACATATCAAAACAGCCAATCAGATCATCGAAATGCTCGGCACTCCACCAATCAAAACTCTTAATGGGCGGAGCTCTGTATGTTTTCTGGTTGCCAATGAGAAGATGTTGCGCTGTGGAGTTGGAGACAGATGAGAAATCACTGTCAGACGCTCCAAACGGGAATAACGACGCTCTCATTTGAATACAGACAGTTTATTCGTCTGATGTAGACGATTTAGAAGAGGTAAGCAGTACATTGACCGTCTAATTCTACTGTTTTCGTCGTGTTTATCATGTGAAGCTAGCAAGAAAGACAGTTTCGCCATAGCTGAACCAATGCAATCCTGTGATAGTTTACAGTAACTATTCAGTCAAACGTTTTTGTTTATATGTTTGCATGTTTCTCAGAGGCAGTGTATTGTGTGTTGACCTTCATCAGGTTTGAGCTGATACCGGAGGCCTTTGGTTTTAAATGTCCTTGTTTTTTGTGTGTTTAAACTAAAGACGTTCGTTATAACTCCTGGGTTGTCATATTGAGGTCTTTGTCAACAATGACTGGAAATCTTTTTATATATGATGTGTTGGTGCTTTGAATCTGTTACCATAGAGACAGACCTATGGATGGCTTGTGAGGTTCAACAGCATCTTTTACACTATTAGTGTTGACATAAAATAGTATTATATTCCATGATCTACAGAATCAAACTGTCATGGAAAACCTGGCAATATAAAGGAAACTGATATTGAGATGTCCATGGATGTCTCTAGTTATGCTTGGCTCTCAAAATATTAAATCAGTGTAAATACAATAATTCTATTAAAATGGTGATTTGATAATCACATTGAAAAAGTCATAAGTCAGACATTGTCTTGATACTATCCTGACCGAATCCTTTCCTTTGCTCATCAGTTTAAGATGCATACAACTCGCAGTCCATCCGCGTCCATCCAGACTGGAGCAGCAGGAGACGTACTGGACCTCAGCCTGACCGGCTCTCAGCTCTCAATGGGCCGCAGACCCAGCAGTGCTTCACCTGGAAAACACTTTTCTCGATCCATATCGGTGTCTGTGGCAAGTGATGGCCGGGGGAAGCGAAACACTTTGGTGAGTCTGTTTGGCTGCAAGACTCATCTGATCAATACAATACTGATCAACAATATAGTAGGTGTCCCTCTTTTTGTAAGAGGAATTACATAAAACCTTGATGGTCATTATCATGTATACACACATCACTTCGAAATGTATTGTAACATGTTTTCATATTCACTATTGAGAGAACCATTAAATTAAAGCATAAAATTGGACTCTGAGTCACCATCACTTCACTTTTGTTATAAAGGCAACTTTTCTGTCATGCATGTTTGTTTTTGCCATTTATTAAGATTTGGACAAATATATATAAGGATATTTCATATCACCATTCTTTCTTTGTTTAATGTACAGTAATAGTTCACCTAAAATGCAGTTTGGACATCAATAACATCAAATATCATTGGTTATCTAGAAACCAAATGGCGAGATGTAAAAACTGCTCCTTTAAAGTGAGAGATGCTCAATTTTAAACCTGTTCTTATCCTGCAGCAGGCCTAGTGTTATAACTGTTTTGCACCTCTTGTTGTTGGCAGACTGACGTTGGATTGGGAAGCTCACGGGCAATTAAGAACCTGCGTCGGTCCAACAGCACCACACAGGTGAACCAGCAGGCCAACACAAGCCCCAGGTACAGAACCATCTGTCATCCCTTTGCATACCATTTGACTCTTCTGGTGCTGGTGCTGGAAAGAAAAACAAAAACAAATCGGGTTTGGGGTTGTTTTTGATGTTATTATTTTCCTAACAATGAAGCAATTCTCATTACCGTAGTGCAAAAGAAAATTGCACAAAAAAGATATTGCACAAAACAATTCTTGTATATTAAGTTGTATAGTATATCATATGTTGTACTTTCTGTAGTTTACACTGTTACTTTACAAAATGCAGTGTTTGTTTACTATAATATAAAAACCCTACATTGACGACAATGTAATGGGGGAAAATAATATAAAATGACCTTTTTAAATGTAAATAATTAGATTATTATAACTAATAAATTATTAATATAATATTTTTATTGATGTATTAAAATGTTTGTTTATAATACAGTTATTACAATTAGATTTTCACAATGGTAATGAGAATACTGTTGCAATGCAAAAACAATAAATCTTGTTTCTCTACAAATCTTTACAATTGGTCTATATGAAACACATTCAGATGGATTTCTTTTGATGTTGAAAATGAAATATGAAAATGTTGTGCGAGATTCACACATCAACACGTGCCAGCTGTCCTATTCAGACCTTGAGAATGGATAATCCCTAAGGGACATGAGTGAGAGGTTAGCTACAACTTATTCAACATGTATGATTTTCTAAAGCAATGATGGCATGTTTGTGCACGTACATGTCTAGTGCGTATGCCTGCATGCACTCACTTCACCCAAGCTGTGGTATGCCTGGTTGATTACCTTCTAGACATGGAGGTTGGGGGTCTATTCCCTTAAAGCAGCAACAGCTGGGGGTTGAGTGAATTTGGTTTTCCCCAGACAATAGCTATTGTGGCCTGGTGGCTGCAGCACTAGACAAGCAAGAGGGGGCTGGGTTCAGCTTTGTCAAGTAGGGGACCCGGGGTCTCCGGTTTCACTCGAATGAGGACGCAGTGAAAGGAGAAGTGTGCATGCTGAAATTCTTTTGTCCGGCAGCTGCCAGTCCTTCCCTCCCCTCCCAATGTATCCTGGGATGCCACAGAGGGGTTTAAATGAAGGAACGACCGAATACTCCTTCCCCCTTCCTTCTGGTGTTTAATCACTATCATTCCGTGACCTGTCTTCCCTCTGAATCGCTTAAAAAGGGGAAACGTGGAGGAATGTTGTTCCTTGAATTGCTGGACCAGCTGACGCTTTGCACTCCTTACACCCCCAAAACACTCACATATGCATACTGAAGTTGCTAGCACAGATGCCGGTGGGTCAGACATAGGGGTGAACATCATGTGAAACATTTGATGCAAATGTTAAGGGATGCGATTGCCATATGCTTATGGACATCTGCCCCTTTAAAATCCGCCTCTGCTGTAGCATTCCTCTGCTGGGAGCCCAGTGCAGCTGTTGACACCTCCAAAAAAAGGATTTTTTTTTTTTTTATATGCTCGTCTGATATGTTCAGCCTAAATAGTCTGGTTGGTTTTACTAGAGATGAATCTCAGGTCATGCACTAAATTTGCCTCTATTTTTGATACACACACACACACACACACACACACACACACACACACACACACACACACACACACACACACACACACACACACACACACACACACACACACACGTTTTAAACCATGTATACTACAGTTTAAAAGTTTGGGGTCAGTATGAATTAAATGAATACTATTATTCAGCAAGGATGCAGTAAAATTGATTAAAAGTGTGATCAAAAGATTCTTTTGAACATTAT